>NC_052132.2:30370823-30683334 GCF_016086655.4 Lepeophtheirus salmonis
TCTGCGTATAGTGCGCATTTTTTTCTTTTTTCTTACCTCATTTTGTTCTATAGGGTAGCTTCAGGAAAAAACTTTATAAATGTTTGCTATTTGACGAAATAAATAAATATGGTCTCTTTCCAAACTTTGAAATAGATGTGTTACGTAAAGATGACATTGTAAGAAAATGTAATTTTGTATAGATTATTTTCTTACCACACAACAACTTTTCTGTAGTAAACGTAATCAAAATTCTAAAATAGTACTAATACAAAAACCTAGATTAAAATAAATGTTATACATACGTTTTGAGGTCAGTATATACATATTATATAGTTACTCCACTTTAGTACAAGGTATATTTGTACTCAGCTCGTTCTCTAAGGCATATCTGTTACAGCTCTCAGCATTTCTTATTAAATGAAAATTATCTTTGTATATACTAAGCTTTTATCAATCTTATATAAATATATATTTTTGAAGGAAATAACTATAATTGCCCTGTATATAAATGAACATTATGACATCATAATTATATGTAGTATGAAATGCTTAATTTTGAATTCCTTTTTGATGATGCAATGAATTGTAGAAAAAACGGTTCTTAATTGGCGGGATTTACTTATTTGTACATAAATAAATCCTTGATTCCATCATAATATATCTACCTGTTGTGGGGGAGTAAAAGGGGGCCCATAAATATTTTAAAAATGGCGGCAAATTTGTAAAAAGAGAAAGGGGATTTGTGGTTGAATTCGATTCGATTTTTTATTTCTAAATTATTGAAGTTAAGTTTGAAATAAAAATGTCCTTTAAAAAAATCAATCCCCGCCTTTAGGCGGGGTAAAATTTTATATATAATCAGAAGTGGGGGACGGGCCATAATTTAGGGGGCTCCTATTTGTAAAAAGATCTTAATTGTGTTTGTTTTTTTTTACAAAATCCAAAGTTTTCCTCAATTTTTCTTTGCTAAGTAAGATTTGTAAATTTGTAGCCGATAGGGCTGTAAAATTATCACATGCTCATCCCTGTGAAAGTCACATTACTCTGTCACTGACGACCCATCTTTATAATTTTTACTAAATAAAATTATAACCCATATTGTTATTTTGGGATGATTTAAATTATTATGATTGTATTTTAAAAGTCAGAACAAGTTGTACTGAGCTGGTATAAGAAAATATTATGGTACTGTATTGATTCCATTTGACCTAGGAAATATTTTGCAATCAATTTGCATGTCTAAAGTAAATTTTCTTTCATTGCAGTGACTGAGATATGAACTCATGCACTTTGACTTCAAAAGAATAACTTCTCTTGAATTCGTTGTCCACTCTGCTATGTCGTTAAACAACTTATAATTATTCAAATTCTTAAATTTTCAGCGATATTTAATTTAACACTAGGCAAAATGAAGCTGCTAAAAGGATTTACTTTTATCTCCCCCTTAGACTTATATACTTACACCTTAATATGTAAAGCATTTTATACATTATCTCATCTCAAATTACCCCCTTACTAATCATTACGAAAATTGCTTCCCAAAAAACAAATATAAGTTAATTTGCTTAGTTTTTAGAAAAAGTCATAAATCTTTTATGCAAGGCCAATTTTGTGCACTTATTACCCATGAAGAGGTATTCATCATTGATTCTACACTACATACATACATACATATACACAACATCTTTCACCTTCAAACTATCAATGCCTTTTCCTATATACATGTAATCAATGCGAAAAATAACAGATGGTTTCTTAGTCATTGAGAAAAAATATTTTATAGATTAAAATAGGAGTATAATAAAATAAAATATTAACCAGAGGGATGGAAAATTCGTGGAATTTATTTAATAGTACCTCAGTCCGTAATCAGTTGTTGAAACCATTATATGAAGGTCTCGTCTTGGTCCCATAACATCAGGGTGTGTTAAAGCAAAAGAACCAAAACCAGAGCAACTAGAGGATAAAAAAATCTGCTGGTCTCGATTCTTCGAGTTTAGTTGGATTACCACATCTACCATGCGTATACACTTATTTGTGCGTAGACATATACTTTGCATATCATAATCTCCAAACTACAACAAGAGTCCTTATAAAAACCAAGAGATTCTGTGGGTTAAAATGTGTGACATTCTTTCTCTCCAACAGCACACATTTTAAATCACAGAACCTCTTGATTTTGAAAGGTAATGTTTTTGACGTATAAAAATCACGCTTGCAAAGTTTTTAAAAATGTATTGCAACTATGTACACACATTATAGATATGGTAACCTGCCGAAAGACAGTCAGGGTCACAATTCTAGTCCCGAGATACTTCAAAAATAAAGTTAATATTTTTACATATATTTTTTATAATTATCATTTTGCTTTTCATAATTAATAGCAATCATGGTTATTGGACTGTACCACAATTCTCAGTCCATTCATAAAATATATATAATATTTCTTCAAACTATCAATTGAAGTAACTGAAAATTTACCCCGTATGGTAGGTCTAGAATCAGTTGAAACTTATTGAATAACTATTAACCAATAACTTTTTAGAAGGATCTTGGGTTAATATTTGACAGCTTCCTATTTTCGGATCATTGTATCATCGGTTTTCATCGGAACTAAACCCTCTTGATTCATGACCATAAAAAATAATAAAATTATACTAAATTATTTGGAAAAAAATTTCAAAAATCCGTGGAATTCACAAAAAAATTGATAAATTATTTTTTTTGGAAAAAAGTTTCAAAAACTAAATATTAAATATTTTATGAAAAAAATATCAAAAATCCTTCGACACAAATAGAAAATTCAATTTTTTGAAAAAATTTCAAAAAAAAGTTTCAAATATTAAATTTTTAGAAATAAATTTCTATTAGCTATTCTAAAACATATCAAAAATTCAATTTCAAATCTTAAATTTTTGGAAAAAAAATTCAAAAATCCATAGCTATTTAAAAAACAATTGAGCTTTTGGTCCAAAATATCGAAAAAATTTAATAGTAAAATGCAAAAACAAACTTGGGGTTGGGGAATGGGAGTACAGCGTACTCCCTCCGGACGCCCTGGAAATAAACATTACTTTTTAGCGGAACTCATATTTGAGATTGGAACAGACTCTAGCTCATGTTGCTAATTCAGGACCGATACAACAATAGTAATTCTTTACTTTCATATGGGAGATCTACCTTGATGCATTCAAAAGCATAACTTTAAAATATATTCCTTCCTGATTGGTTATAATTTATGACATCCCTTGATCAAGAGAGAGTTCTTTACTATCTAATATTACACATGAGATACCCACCAAATGTGTTTTTTTACTATTATCCTGCGTCTTCTTCAAATATAGAAGGTTAAAAATGCTATTACACTTACACGGATCTAATAGATTCAAATAATAGCTATGACCTTATATATTTTTTTATGAAAATTAGGATTTTTGGCAATTACGGCATTAGCTACATATACATGTTTCATATAGGTATCTTCATAGTTATTAAGTATGCTCTTGTGAATCTTCATTTCCTTGGAAAGAGTTCAAAGCGTGCTCATCCTTAATGCAAGAATATAGAAATGAAACGCACTTTTACATCATATGAATAAAAAGAAATAATCATTTATCTTTGCCATTTCAGTGTGCAATCTTTTTTTTAGTTCACTCTTTAGAACTAACCATTACTACCAAGCCCTTTCTTTCCAAGAGTGTCAAGGACCTTTACATGATCAATAAGGCAATTGATGGGTAAACACAAATAGATATACTTGTTTTGTAGATTTTTTTTATTATGAATTAGCAAATTCTTATTTCAAATAAATACAAATTTGACAATATCTTTTACTTTTTGACGAAATGATATCAAACTATTTTTTTGTTTTGACAAAATATTAAAACAAATTTGGCAAAGCGATTATTTTTATAAATAATGGAAAATTTGACTAGATTGTTTTACTTTTTGACTTTTTCATCAACAAAGTTTAGTATTTTAACAAGGAGAACAATAAGAAAATTCATTTTCGTAATAGTATAAAATGTTCAATATAAAAAGTTTGACTACACAGCTTTAGTTTTAGCAAGCTAATTTGAAATTCGACGGCAAATATTTTATTTAAAACAAAATATTTTGTACTTATTTATTTAGTATACATACTTTCTTCTTCTTCCTATGCCTTTTCCAGAGTCACAGGCCTAATCTTGCCCACTTTGTGGTCTTTGTGTTATTTTTCTTGTAAATTTGTTGTTATTTAAACCGTGTACAAAGACGGAGAGAGAAATACGAAATATGAATATTTTACAGTACAAAATCTACCTTTTACTTTATACTCGAATAATAAAAAACAAAGGCCCAAGGGAAAATACATTCTTAAAGGTTTTTAGGTTCAACGGTAGGATTCCAATCATACCTTTTTTAATATCTAAGGTTACATAATAGCCAATATTCATTTTTACGTAATCATTCCATAGGAATAGTTTCTCATAAGCAAAAAAAAATAAATATATATAGAGATTTAAGACTCTTTGTCGTCTGTAGTTAGGTTAATGACAATGTAATATCGTTTTTCTAAAGAAATATGTATATATTGTTCCATAAATTTCACTCATATTACCAAAGTTGCATAATTGTCTTTTTCAAATATACTTATTTTGTTTTTCTGTAAATATGTATTTGATTATAGTCTCCATAGAATCCAAAGCTAAATATTATTTGAACGAAAGGTTTACAGAAAAGCAGAATGAAATCATTGATTATAATACATTAATATAGACAAATGAGTATAATCTCATAAATTGCTTTAGTAATTACATTTGCGAACAAATAATTCATTCATTGGAAATCCCTATTTTTTTTTTTAAAGTGCATATTTTTATATCCAAAAAAGTTTACATTTTTTTTTTGCCTCCAAATGTAATTTGTGAGAAAACTTTATATATTTTTTTAACTATAAACGAATTGAAACAATTGCAAGCATATTTAAATATGTTGTGTTAAGGTTTAACGAATCTAAGTCAAAAGAAATAATCCAGTTATTTAAAATAAACTGTAAGGCCTGACAAAAAAAAACCTTTAACTCTAGCCAGTTTTATAAAAAAAATAGAATGAGGCAAAATATCTGCTTCTTCTTAATACAAAATAGCTCTGTGATTGACAAATCACTCATAAAAGCTATCAATTACTTCAGAAATTTAATCCTCTTATTACAAATAATAAATTTTTTGTAATATATTATTGAATTAATATTTAAGGGAAAAAGGACTTAGTGCATTTGCATACTTAATCAACAAATTTTTCTATTAAACAGAGGATTAAAATAGCATTATTAAAAACCATCTTGCATTATTAATTTGTTCATTCGTTAAAGGCTCTAATTGTAATTTATTGAACTTAAATAAAGAATAACTCATTAACCTACATTTACAAATGGTTTAATAATTAAAAAAAATATATATATAGAAATAATCCAACTGTTTATTACATTTCTATAACATTTAATGTACACATCCATTAGAGTGGTAATTCATATGCAGTTGGTATTAAATTTCAACAATTATTGACTATAAATTAAAAAAGTATGTATATTAATAATAATATCAGCTAATACCGATTAACGACTAATATTTCTAAAATAATATAAAAATTACATTATACAGATAATTTGATGAAATGCTTTTTTAAGCATATACATTCAACTGAAAAGATATTTAAAATATAAACTTAATTATAAAAGTCGTTCATATACTTTAGTTTAACCTTACGTTAATGAACATCCTTTTAATAACGCGGTAAGTGATCCTGGTAAAAAAGAACCTCCAAAAATAAAACGTATTCAACTACATAAAAAAACTCGATTAAAAATCGCTAAATATACTAAAAAATCAGATTATAAATAAAACATTTATTGCTACACATTATATTAAACAATATAATCAGTACGGGCACATGTAAAAATAACATGCTGTGCCCTAGCAATAGTTTGCCAGATTAGGTATCCTATGCAGTCCTTCTTGAGTGTGTTCTAGGGATCGTGCATTGCTCAGCCAGCGCAGGATATCAGAATTCATAAAGAAACTCGAGAGGCTCGAGATTGAATGTCATTTCTAAAGGTCGACAATTGTCCAATAGCAGTGTCCGTTCAACCATACATTTAGGACATTCATAAACCAGATGAAGTGGTTCTACTAAACCACACCCAAGACATGGTGCATAACGTGATAGTGTTGGCATAGGAGACAATGCGAGGTGGTCAACTCATACAGCTTTGATGGTAATAGTCCAGGTTTGACCAAAGTGTCTGTCATTTGTCTATATAATAGATAGAGACCTTCTTCCAAAGAGATAACTGAGTGATATTAAAAATTTGGGTTGGAGGTTGATCCAGAGCTCCAACTTTGGCCAACATATCAGCCTCCTTACTTCCAGTGACAGAACTATTACAGCTTACCTAGGAGAGAAGTACCTTACCAGCAAATGAAGTTATTGTATCTCGGACAAGGGAACTCTTTGTCTCTTTCGACTGCAAATCTCCATTTTCTGCTTGAGAGTCAGACCAGATGCGAAATCCCTTAGGAATAAATCCTAAACAAGGCAATAAGAAGATAATTAAAAAATTACTAATTATCTGATGTAATATTTCAGTATTTTCGATAAAAAGGAGATTCATAGAAATAAGTATAATTTTTATCTATACTATCATAAATCACTAACAACGGGCTAAAACCGTGAAAAAACCTTTCGCTTTTTCATTGGTACATAGATTTTTACAACACAAATTATACAAATTTGGAGGGTAAAACTTACAAAAAAATTAAATTTTAAAGTTTACTTTATATTGATTCCCACCCTAATATAAATATAGGTTTTCCTTATGAAAAAATAGTATTGCATATTGTAACGAATGAACATCGTGATGCGAAATTTAAATCAATTTAAAAGAATATGCACACTTTAAATATGCTACATAATAAATAACGGAGTAGAATTCATCTTTTTACAAGGAAAAATGTATTAAAGATGCAACACCTCTCTTTCCCTTCTCTATGAAGCGATTCAAAATTGCATTGTAATGAAACGTTACGTCATATCGGAAGGTTATAATTGAAATTTGTATTCAACAAAATAGATACATTTTTCTATTTATAACATAAATAGAACGTTTTTACTGATGCTTTTAAATTGCAGAATAAATAGAACAAATACTTTCTAGTTATGCGCGGGAAATATAACAATAGTATCAGTTAGCAGCCTACTTATTCTAGTTACATTTTCTTATTTGCTGTTCCTGTCATATAATTCCTTACCTTACAACCAATAAATAAACGAAAATTGTTTCCTTGTTATGCTTATGAGTAGTAAAAAATACTCGCTGCCGGTTTAAAGAAAAAGGAAGAAGCTAAATGAAATAAAAATACATCAAAAATGTTGTACAACTTATGTACAGGGTGATGACTCAAAAAATAGAAAGTATGAAAAGGATATTTCACTTCTTTTTTAGGGCAAACTTTTGAAGCAAAAGTTGGTAATCTAACAACTTTCTACACTTTTTTCCATTCTGAATGATGTGTTCAATACGGGGAAGAACAAAATCACAGCTAGCCTTGATGAAGTCCGAGGACAAGTCGATCTACTCCTCTGTGATCACATCTTTGAGGGCATCGACATTTGGGTGAGAAGTCTTGTTTATCTTGCTCTCCAAGACGCACTAAACAGCGAAGTCCAGGGGATTCACGCTGGGCGAAGACGTAGGAAAGAAGTCTGCCTGCCAGAACGTAGCCAAATGTACTCCCTACCGAAATGATGCACCTTTTTTGACGAGTGTGCCAGGCGCCGTCTTGGGTAAACACATAATTGTCCCAGGGAACGTGCTCTTCAACTATGGCAACACATGGTACCAGGATACCTTCTAGTAGACACCCGTGTTGACCTTAAAGAAGCAGGAAGGTATCTTGCTTCTGTCAGACGCCATGACGACGTGGATCATGATCTAAGCTGGATGTTTGGCCCTGAAGGTTCCCTCAACCTCGAGTTCTTGATTCAGCCAAGAAGTGATCATGTCTACTGTTCAGAAAGCGTCCACTGTGAAGATCTTCTTATCAGAGATCGAATTAGGCACGAAAAAAAACATACACCTATGCCTTTTTGCTTGTTGCTCGGACATTTTTGATTGCACAAAACAAACATCATATTTTAGCTTTTTGCCACCTCTTTCATCAGCGCCAGGTTCAAAAATTGTGATACTTTTATAACTGAGGTTAGACGGCTTCGAATAGGATTCTAATTTTTGAGTCCTGGCCCTTTGCATACCTACATTTAAATTATGCTAAGAGAAAGAAACTGAAAATAAATGTGTTCACCCTGGCAATTAGAATATGATGTTTGAAAGGAAAGTGCAGCTTAGTAATCATAATGGTTCATTAGATTATCTTGCAGCAGCTATGAGATGAAAGAAATACACACAAGTCCCACCCCCTAATAATATAAGTAGGGGTTTCAAAGGCGGTGAGAGGTCAGCGCGGAAATATGATAAGGTTTCTTTACAAAATACCATTTCCATTCTTGTTTTTATTCAAAGAGGACGATATTGTTTGGGACGGGGTTTTATCATAGGCAGGGTCATTTTTATGTAATGTAATGGAGTTGAAAATACCGGGTTCAATAACAATTAATTAGAATACTGTTTTACATACGTCAGTAACCGTGTAGCACTATAGTACTATAAAATGACGCTACTGACTATATTTTTGTAAAAAAATCCCAAAAAAATTGATGAAACTTTATCAAATAGCTTTAAAAATAAAAAAGACTAAACACCTGCATTCCACACAACTTTGGTACTAAAGAAAACAGTTATACTTAAACTAAATCATATTATAGGTGGTAAAAATTTATGAATAATGTCTAAATTAGCCATGTGAAAAGTCGTACATTTTTAGAAAGATATTGTATCCTTACAAGTGTAATAGTTAATTTAGTGCCTACATTATATAAATATGAATCTATAATGATTTAATATATTTTTGCTAATATATATTGGGTTCTTATATAAACAATATTAGAAAACTAATGTTAGAGCTATATTTTGTTTTTTTATTGACAGTGAAGGGCTTAAGTGCTTTTAGTTGCTAGTCCTGTTTTCAAATCAAAATTCGAAGAAAAAAGTTCAACATTTTCTTTAATCTAATGGAAAAAAAGATTTTCATTGTTAAAAAACTTTGTTGATGAGGCCCCCAATTTGGCAAACATCAATAATGCGGACGTCATATGAAAATGTTGTCCCTTGAGCTTTATCTACCGGGATCTCAGTATTCAGTTTTTACACCTACAAGAAATTTCCAAGAAAAATCATTATCTGATGCATTAAATTATTTTGGTGAATAAGTTTTTTATGCTATAATTTATGACATGTTATATAAAATCGAATGGATATTGTTCAGTGTTCTTCAGAAATAAAGTTGGTAACAATTTAAGCTGTACCATCTGCATCGATAAAAATGATGCTCAAATAAGCATTTATAATATACCTACTTATGAAAATTATTTTAATTTAATTCCACTTCTTGTTTAGGAAACGTGGATTAATGTCGGATCTTTCACGAATGTGTGGGTAAGGCTAGCTTAAAATTTATGATTACTTCTTAAAATATAATTTAACTTATTTAGTATATATTTTATACAATTATTTCTCAGGATTTCTAAATTTAAAATTTTACGGAATCTCACAAAACAACAATTTCTGAGCAATTAAAAAACTTAATCTGTTTATATATGTTGCATTCAAATTAAAACTTGTATAAAAAAATTATACAAGCTGTAAAATCCAGGTTTTAAAATGCATTGTTTAACTATAACATTGTATCATAGCTCATACTTTCATTTCATTTTGATCAATTAAAATTAGATGGTTATTATGTATTGATGATTAGTATAACTGTCTACAATTACACTTTATAATGTGTTTTAGTTATCTGTATTAAATTAATCAAAAATAACACTGTATATCGATCATTTATGAAATAGTCCAATATTACAAAGTAAATAATATCACTCCTTCAAAATTATTCATCTCTTTTTCCCCCAACTTGTACAATTTAAGTGTACAAGTTGAAACTTGCACCATTGTATAATCTGATCTTATAGTTTGTAAGTGTCATAACATCTTATTTAATTACAAAATACGTCATTTTAGTTGACAACAATGATTTCATTTTGTTCTATTAAAATTACTTATTTATTATACATCTTGGAAGTGTGGGCCTTTGGAGTATTCAAGGAATACCCTATACCGAGCGGTTCATTAAAATCTGAACACTTTGAATTTTAAACTTTAACAAAATTTATTACTTTACAATATAATTTAAACAAAATTAATACTACAAATAGATGTCTATCTAAATCCTCTGAATGATTAATGTAGCCGTCCTTAGAACAATGATGACTTTAGGCGGCAGAAAAGGCCTGAGATCCGCTACGGATGTATTCCTATGAGATAGCGTTCCAGTGCTGGCTGACAGTGGCTTTGAGGGCCTTCTTATTTTGATGAAGGGCAATGCAGGCCTTTCCCTCGACATGCACCAAAAAGGTGTAGTCGAGGGGGTTGATATCTAGTCCTCTGTGAGGGCGTCCCAGTGCTTTCTGACCAATTTGTTTTAAGGGCATCGGTGTTAGGATGAAGGGCACTGCAGGCATTTTCTTCGACATGCATCCAAAATACGTTGTCGAGGGGGTTGGCATCAGGGTTGTAGAGGGGCCAAAAAATTGTGTATGGTTTAATATAGTGAAATATCAACTAATTTCAATCACTCAGCCTTCATCAATTATTGAATTAGTAAGTTTTCAGATTTCAATGGACCACCCGGTACAAGAGGTATGCAATAATTTCCCTTTCCTTCTTTTTTATATCAGCAAAAGGTTATTTTTTTCTTTTTTTTTCTATAGCAAGAACTTTTTTTAACTAGAAGCTATTTTTTGGAGTAGAATTATTATGAACTGAAAGAGGGAATTGAATTAAAACAATTGTGTAATGATTGTCGTAAATAATTTTATTTATAATCTACATAGTATTCTGATATTCACTAAAATAGAAATGGTTTACAGTGTTATCTTTACAAATGTATGATTTATATTTCATTTGCGGAGTGGAAAAGTAATTTAGTCTAATATAACACATAATAGATGAATATATCTTAGGTATAAGGTTTTTTTATTCAATGTGGTTTCATTTGTTCATTGTTTAAAAATATTTTGATTCTACCATATATACGCGTAGAATGTAATTATGTATTGATTCTGTTCAAAAATATTATCGTGTAGTTTATTTCCTTTGAAAATGATGCTGAAATACATATTTCCACGGATTTCCTGTAATGGTCAATTTTTGTGGTTCTACGAAACATTCCTCCTAGATATTTACACAGAAACAGAAGAATTTGTTATTCAACTTTGCGTCTTCGTGACTAAGCATGATTGCTTAGCCCATGCAACTATAAAGGTTTAATTCATGAATAGATTTGTGAATACAAATTATAAACGTTTTACATTTTGTTTCTGTTTTTTACAAATAGACTGAAATGAAATACTTATGATAACTTGAGTCATATGAAACTATCCAAAATCAAATCAAACAAGAAATTTATAGAAAATTCTCTAGAGTAGGAGTTCTCAAACTTTTTAAACTGCGTACCACTTGAAAAAAAAAATGACGAAAAAGTTATGTTTTTTTGTAAAAATCATATTTTTTTATTTCTTTTACAAGTTTTACAAATCTCATTCTCTTTTTATTACATTTTGAGAGACACTGTTCTATAGAGAGTCTTCACGTGACGTCATCATTTTGTAATCGTGAAGCTATAATGATAAGTGATACTTAATGAGAAAAAAAATCCTGAGGCTATACATCATTTTAGTTTTCCTCTACAATGTTTATTCGATAAATGAGGGGTCAGACTTTTTTTGAGTTGTCTATTTGTACATCTTGATTACAAAAAACCAAAAGTGTTATATATTTTGAGATTTTTGAGCTGTTGCTCAAAAGTTGTGAATATGATTCCTAATGTAATTGAAGTTCATTTTTCCTGCAGATGTTCAAAAATAAGAGTGATTTTCTTTATTTAACAACTCTAAAATTAGAAAATAATTTTTGGAACCATGTGATTTTAGTGCTTTTTGGATGACGCAACATGTTTGTAAGAATTGAAAGTCATATGTACAGACATTTTCTTTTTGTTTGTTTAATGATCCAATGATTATATGTATACTTTCAATTGCATTCATGCAGTTTATGCGTTAAAAAAAAATATCAAAGGTCTCATATTGAAACATTTAAGGTGCATCCATCAAATATGACACGTCTGACGTTTACTGACTAACATTTGTTTTTCGATGTAATAACTACGTTTTTAACGTCATTTTTGGGTTATTATATAATCTGTGACGTCATTAAAACACTCTATATATAGAATATATAGTGTATAAAACGAAATTGAGTATCTATTTGTTGTAATTTTTTTTGAGCATGTGGATAAAGTTTTCAATTATATTTGTTGCAAAATATTCAATTATTAACACAATCAACAACAAATGTATAAATACGATATTACTTTGGAGTAAGAAAAAAAGTAAGTTACTCACATAAAAGTTAGTTTATTTTTTTCTGGAAAATGTTATATTAATTTCGAATGTGTGTTTATATCTTAAGGGAAATCAATCAATCCTGAGAAAATGAGGTTTATATTTTTTTAACTACCCTACTCTAAGGAGTTTAACAAAATGCCTTGGTTTTTCAATTGGTTATACTCAAACTGATTAATATGAAGTATAACGAAATAGATTTAATTAACTAAGTAGTTTTTGGTTCTAATATGTTTATTTCAGCTTCAATATTGATTTGTTTTTAATTTTACTGAAGAAAGAGTCGATGAGAAGTTAAACAATAATTATTCCTTTTCGAACAAATCCCTGAAAATGAAGTGTTTTTGAACCTTTAAATGGTATTTTATTAGCGTTGAACGTCTGCATTACAAATAACGACACATATTTGTAATCAACGTAATAAAAAAAATTAAATCAAAAAAAAACTTTTATTTGAATTATTGTTTTTTTTCACTCAAAAGAAAATCAAACTTATAAAAAGAGTAGAAATATTCAAAAAGTTCAAATCGAAACTTCTCAAAACCAGAATTGATACGAAATAAACTAATTTGAGATTAATGATCAACGTGTATTTCATGTAAAAAAAATGATCAGCAATGGTTCCTTTGTTTATTTAATGGAGGATCAATTAGATTATCGTTTCATTGAACAACTAATAAAATAATGCCTGATATTAGGGGAAAAAAAAAACAACCCTAAGTTTATTAGCATAATACGTGTGTTTTTATTCAAAATGGTTGAGTTGTTACAACTGATATAACTTCTTCAAGTGAATTTAAAAATAAGACATATTTATAAACATTTTTGAAACTTTTTAAACAAATTAAAATATTATCAGTTTGACGTTGTTTCACTAAATATCAATTTTACATATTTTGTTCTTACGAGTAAAAAATCATTTTTAAATATGAAAAGCTGTTCTTTACAGTACTTAAGTTCTTTATTTTATTGACCAAAATTGACAAAATAATGGATTATATGTAAGAAACAAACAAGGAATTCATTTTGG
This sequence comes from Lepeophtheirus salmonis, assembly GCF_016086655.4. Taxonomy (NCBI): domain Eukaryota; kingdom Metazoa; phylum Arthropoda; class Copepoda; order Siphonostomatoida; family Caligidae; genus Lepeophtheirus; species Lepeophtheirus salmonis. Next base: position 30,384,451 of record NC_052132.2, read on the forward strand.
AAGTGTTTTCAGGTAATGGCTCTAGAGTTAGATGACGTCCAAAAAAAATAAAAATACGGATCTTTTTAGGGATTTGACCTCCATATCAAATTTTGAGATATGTATATTTTTTAATTTTGAATAAAAATGGGATGAAACAAATTTAGTTTGAGGGAGAATAACAATTTGATCTCAAAATGTGAAAATTTTTATCTCTCATTAGAAGATAATACATCAATGAAATAAAATATTTTCATACACCAAAGAACCTCCTACTGAGATCAAATTAATCCCATCAACCATAAAATAATGTATGCTACTTTAGTTTTATATTACATATCTATGATACAATAAGAGTATTTCACGCATATACATTATAAGTAGGAACAACGACACAAATGGGCATTTGATCCTTTTGAAGAAATATAAACCTTGTTTTAAACCTTCCCTTCCTTCAAATGGGTTTTCAAATGGTTTTTTAGATACTGTAGTAACTGATCTAATGAAGACACCTAAACTGCTCTCCCCCCCCCAAAAAAAAAAAAATCAAATTGTCTGTGTTACTATCTTTATTTTTTGTCACTTTTTTAACGTGCACAAAATCACTACTCTGGAGTAAACCCCCCCAGGGCAGTACATGGGAATAAATATTTCAAAAATCAGACATTGAGAAGTTGAATTTTATATGCAAATATTCTTTGTATTTCATTTAAATATTATCACGTATGACCACTTACATACAAAGGTAGTTAGGTAGGCAGAATAACCCAATGGCTTCAGTCATTAAGCACCTTACAATGTACATAAGTTAAATAAAGAAATGTCCAAATACTTGCATGCTTTGTATTGTACACATAATATGTAAATGCAATCAAAAAACCACTCCTATGTTTAATTCGTATAGTTTCAAATCGGAAGCGCACTTTCCTGTTTGTGCGTATGTATACATACGAGTAAACGTATATAGTTAGATTCTTTGTTACCGCTAGTTTAATGATACGACATAAATTATCATTATTGTTCTTGGCAATATGAATTGCAGTTCCTATTTCATCACTACATGTATATACATATTGAGAAAGTTTTTCTAATTTATTTGAAATTTGATAATTACCTTTGTCAATATATTTAGAGATACATATATCTTATTTTGATCACTTTTTTAAATGAACTTATCGCATTTATAATTAGGATCACATAAAAAGGGCAATTGTATAGATGTTGGATTATTTGAGCCAGATGTTGCTATAATATTTGATTGGGCAATGAGTAGCAAAGCGTGGCCTCTAGAGGTTGCTTAAGAAATACTTCAATATATTTTTTTATTTTCAAAAATAACAAAAATATATAATTTTTACAAAACATGTAAGCAAGACCATTGTGAACTTGGTGACTCAATTCACCTTCAGGATCAATCACAGCCTTTAGACATCGCTGGAAGGCCTTGCAGGATAATTATCATATAACATTTATTACTACACTTCAAATAAAACATATAATCAGTACGGGCATAAATAAAAATAAAATTATCTAGCGGTGCCCTTGCAATAGTTTGCCAGATTAAGTAACTTCGTGCAGTCCGTCCTGAACGTGTTCTAGGGATGGTGCATTATTCAGCTAGCTCCCGATATCAGAATTCATTAAAAGCTTGAGAGGCTGGAGACGGAATATCTTTGAAAAGGTCGTATATTAAGAAATGAAACAAAAATCCTTTGTCTTATTTTCTCTTCTTATTTCTTTTCGAAACCTAATCCTTTTCTTTTAAAAAAAGTGTGCAAAGATTCATACCAACATGCAGGCAGAATAATTCTTAAAGTTTTACATTCTTTATTCTTTTATTTGATATGAAATAGTCGTTTGTTATTCAAAAATTGGTTTAAAAAAATATTATTTTAAGGCCACCATGACCTTCAAAGCCACAACTTGTTACCCCAACCATCTCTTGAGCTTTAAATCTTACATGACAAAATATAAGGAAAATCCATTCATTCTAAATATTCTTTGAAATATATTGAAGTACCATCCCTTAGAAAAATTTGATACAAAAAGTACCGAATAAATTAAGGATTTCTCTCGAAGGAGGAACAAAATTATGATACACAAAAATTCAAGTCTCAGTGTATAATGATTAATTGTTCATTATTTGTAAGAAGATTTTTTCATGTCTTATACCTGTAAGAAAAGGTATTTATATACATTTCATTGTCATTTTATATATTCGTATAGTTTATGTGTGAATATGTGAAGCTTTGTACTTATTAGTCTGTGATTGTTAGAGTGCTTAGGATTTTTAGATCTTTTGAAGTTTGAAATTAATTTTTAACTATAATGTTTTTTAAACAAAGGCAATTTTAATTTTATGTGTTTATTTTCATACATCTAAAAATTATAAATAATGACCTTGCTTTTGAGCAAATAACCTAATCTTATTATATAACCAAGTAAGTACACATTACTTATATCTTACTTATAGAAGTGAATGGTTTTTTTTTTTTTTTTTTTTGAAAAATACGGGTATACCGTAGACTCAAAGTAGTATTTACAAACCTATAAATAAAAATTTCCCTCTACAGATAGATGGTCCATTCAGAGAGATTTTACCTTCCTTCGTATAGATGTACACTGATACATCCAAAAGAGAAATTTCTTACCTACGTATAACCTGTGAATTCCTCATTTGGAATTATCACGTATAAAAAAATACATCCTAGAGAAATCAATGTGATATTGAGGTGCTTGAACGATTCATTTAATATAAATGTATGGTATACTAAAATTGACTTTTAGTATGCCTCTTTGATAAACAAACATACATATTAGTGTTGTTCGATATACCGGTACTGTACTAATACAGGGGTACTCACTCATTTAATCTATTTTGGGCCTACCTCTGACATAAAAAAATTATTAAAATTATGACCGAGCCCCACTCCAAACAAAAATCCTTTGGAGTGATTTTCATAACATGTGCTTGGCCCTTAACGACTATTATATTTTATATTTGTAAGAAATACCAGGTTATCCTTCAAGAATTATTTCACTTGACAATGGTAGCCATCTGTGGTAGAACTTTTTTGATATGATTGCTCACAATTATGGATGAGCCTTCATATATTAGTTTGTAAACAAAGCGCCAGGGAGTGACGCTGTCTTGCAGCAATATGATAAAATTCCCTGAATTATAATATTATTTAATTAAAAAATGGATGTATGTTACTAATATAGAGAGGGCTGTGAACATTCTTTTCTGCATGTGCCATTTCTTTTTTAAACAACTACGTGAAGCAACAAGCTACAAACTTTACCACCACCAGTTGGATAATATATTTTTTTAAGTCTAAATATACTCTATTGGAATCTTATCCCGGTTGTAATGAGATAATCTTGTTCCCTCTTAAACTTTCAGATTATTTTTTTTTAAATGAACCCCAATCTCTCTCACTGTTTCTTATTTGCTGCATTGGGGTTTAGTTTTTATTCAATTGTGTATCCCATTTTCTTAGATTTGAGGTGTTTACTATTCATTTACTATTTTTATTCATATATTTACTGTTATTACTTTTAATGTCATACGAAGAGTCGTCAAATTATGTACACTTACCCACTTGTCGATAGATCATATATATTCTTCGGAAAAAAAGTCTTGAAATGTACCAAAAAACGTAACAGTACTTATTTTGGAGCCGGTGCGAAAATATTTGTTCCATAATAACACTAATACATGTATTATAGTGATATGCAAAATAATTTTTTACCCACTTCATATTTATGATTGGATGATGATGCAGATTAGCTTAATGTATAATTAGGTAATTATTTTACCAAACATTCATCCTCAAAGAACATAACACATATGATTATATATTAATGAAACGACATATTTGCAGTCAAAAAAAGAGAGAGAGAATAGAAGTACCAAGCCTCTTTCAAAAACAATTTGATACCTACATACGTATATGAAGTTCCCTCAAGGTATTCATTTCCATTTTAATGTAGGTAGTTTTAAACGTACATAAAAGTACATTGCACAACTATTTCTTAATCTACATTAATTTTAACCTTTGAGTTACTAACTCATGTTTTCCCCTTATAATACATTAATTATTAGATTTTCTCCTCATGATTTGGGCACATCCTAAGTTTTCTAGCTTGCTAAGGGTGTAGGTGTCTTCAAAATACGTCATTAATATGATCTAATCACGGATATTGAGGAATCTATTATAATATTTACCCATACGTAGTTAGTTTATACTTCTATGTTCTCTCCTGTGTATAAAAAACATCAATATCTGAAAGATGGGGAATATGTACCATATATGTATAGCTTTTTTGGAATTGGTAATCTGATGAATACATTTTTTTTCCTTAGCTGTTGTCATGATTATTTAAATCCTAAGTAGTGAACTTATTCTCCAAATACATTCAATTATATTTTAAACTTGATATAACATTTGTGTATGCCCCTAAATGACGGAGAGTTCGGGAGTTATGATGAAGTCCTATTTGTACTCCAAGTAAAATTGAGGATCAACATCTGAGTAATTCTTGCCCATATCCTGTCTTATTTTCTTCTCCATCTTTGTTACAGCTGCTAGTAGCTGATCTATTGAAACGCCATGAAAGCAAATGGACTCTCCTGCAAAACATTTTTCAAATTGTCAGGGTTACGTTTTTGAGTTTCGGTTTCTTTTTTGACATCCCGAAAATACACCAGATTATCATCACTACATATGTCATACCGACGGTATTTATTAGTTTTTGTAATAAACTAATAAGTATACTAACTATTAATAAACACAAGTTAGCCCACTATCCTTTAAACAAACAATTTTGAAAAAAAAAACAACGCATATTCCCTATCAAAAAATAATAACAGCATCTCTAGGAAATAAAATAAAAGCCTGCTAAGATTACCAATTGCTAAAAAAAAAAAAAAAAATACGACTTTAAAGCAGTAAATATGAGATACTTTACGTGTGGGTTCTTAATATGTGGTTTAAAATAATCCCTGATATTATTATTCAAATAATTATATATTTTAAAATTTCTTCTAAAAATGATTTTTTTTTATTCACCAAGTTTCAATTTTTGATACAACCTGTTACATACATATTTAGATGTACAAGTTCTGTATTGTTTTTGCACGCCTTTTTGTAAATAGGGGATTATCTATGAATTAAATGTATTCATTTTACTGCTTCATTACCACATCGATTTATCATTCATTGATGGAATTTTTGTGTAAAGATGCATTCGAATCTCAATGGTGTCTCCAAAACATTTTTATACTTTTTGTCCACTGTTGATATATCTTGGTTTTTTATGGTACTGAGCATATAAACAATATCTTACTTATAAGCTGTAAATATACTCCATTACACTTACAATTACAGTTTATGACGTAATTCACTAATTAGAAACAAAATTTAAACCTAGTTCCTCTTTTTCGAAAACTAAAGTTATGTACTTGGTTTAAAATGAAATTTAAATATTGCATTTATTATGGAAAAGGTGAGTTTCCCAATTTTATTGAACGTGTAGAGGTCCCAACATGTTAGGAGTTGACAATGGATTTGCATGAGTTGTACGTATAATAATATCAAAACTTTAACTTATTCTCCTTGAAATTGAAGGAGTTATGTGATTTACAATGTTTCTTGTATGTATACGAGAAAATGCAATAAAATATTAATTTGTAAACACTTTTTAATAATTATTATGCCTACAAAGTCTAATTCATCGTTTACAGAGGAAACACCATCATATCGCTAAATCTTTTCATTTTGAAAAGGATTATTGTTAAGGGTTCAATTATTCTAATATACAAAGTTGTCAATTGGTCAGTTCAAATCATGTATTAATCACTCCTAGGTTAAAATGGATATTTTGGTTGGAATAAAAACTCGTATAAAACCATGAAAAATAAATCAAAGTCGACATGTAATGTAAGGAAATATTTCCAGGTTGAAAATCTTATGCTATTCCCAAAAATAATCCTTTTATGTCGAGAGTCAAAGTTCAAAAATTAATAAATCTACCTTATCTATCCACTCTCTTTTGATGGTAAAATCGTTTTCTTCTTCTTTGTATTATTGACTGAATACAGTTTCTCTTTTCATTTTTTACCGGATTCACTTTCCTTTAGTACCAAAAAAAAAAAAAAACCGGAGACAAAAAGCTATGAAAGCTTTTAACAATACAAAGATTTATTTTGAAAAGTTATTTTAATTGCACATCGGCATGATGTGAACATTCGTTGATATTATTTTTGCAAGTAATTTTGCTTAATGATACTTTATATAATAGTTTATTTAATTTGTGAACAAAGCATTGTATTATGTGTAGATTTGTAAAAAATATGAACTAAAACGAGAATAATACTTTTTGTCTGAACAGAGTTATTTTTTTAATTTACAAAGCTGATGTCCTTATTAAGGATGGTAAATTTGTTTAAATGGTCATGAGCAAAAAAAACTATGTAAGAGAGAATGTCATAAAAAATATTGTCAATTTGAGAGACGAGTGACGACAAAATTCAACCGACAGGGGTCATTATAAATTAGTGCTTGCTGATACACTATATTTTTTTTCAAAAAAGGGATGAATAATCTCACCAGGCCCGGACACTGGAAGGATTGACAGATTGAGAGCTCTTTCTCGATTCGGTGGGTGGTGGTGCATGGCTGTTCTTAGTTGGTGGAGTCATTTGTCTGGTTAATTCCGATAACGAACAATACTCTGTATTTCTAAATAGAGTTAACGTCATTTTTTTTGCGTTAACTTTTCTTCTTAGAGGGACTGGTGGCGTCTAGCCACACGAGATTGAGCAATAACAAGTCTGTGATGCCCTTAGATGTTCCGGGATGCACGCGCGCTACACTGAAGGGATCAGCGTGTTTTCCCTGGCCGAGAGGTTCGGGTACCCGTTGAACCCCCTTCGTGGTAGGGATCGGGGCTTGCAATTATTCCCCGTGAACCAGGAATTCCCAGTAAGCGTAAGTCATAAGCTTACGTTGATTACGTCCCTGCCCTTTGTACACACCACCCGTCGCTACTACCAATTACGACCTTAATATATTATTTCTACCATAATACACATGATTTTTTTTTAAAGTTACATTAACCCTAATTTAGAAATTATTCCCATCCCAAAATGTTACTCTGAAATTCTTTAAGAGTGAACATCTAAGAATAAAGTGTTCATGAATGAAGGAGAGTAAGGCTAAAAATTTGTTGGGGATTTATAATTCTAAAGCTGTGTTACCACAACTATCATGTGTGTACACGTATACGCGTAAAAACAGTTTATTATTAAAATTTTGCATATTATAATCGTCAACCCGTAATAGTTTTTCCTTTCAAAAGGAAAAGGTTTTGTGATTAAAATTATAAATGTTTGTATGAGGTAAATACCATGATAAATATAATTTTCAGAAACTAAAATTACTAACATGGTATTCTAAATCACGGGGAAATTGATTAAGGTTTGCAGATTACAATAATGTACAAAGTTTTTAAAATTAAATAGCGTGCCCACGCATGATAGGTCTAGTTAGCCAATCTTAGTCCTTATTGGACTCGGAGGAGAATTGAGGATGATCATTGGACTCATTCCTTTTTATGTTTCTAAGTTATACGAAGATAAATTTGTGGTTATTGTCATCCATTCTTAGCTAATTGCAAATCATGACAGCTTGGTTCTTTTTTTCCTAAACCTTCTTTAAACTGTTGGAGTTACCATGTCCTTGTTCGGTTTTATTTTATGGTAGCGTGGTGTCCAATTTTTTAAAACCTTAATTATGAGGCATCAACAAATAGATAAAAAATATTGCATGACATAGAATATATGTATGTACAAGTTACATGTCATTACATGATATAAGTCATAGCCCGGTTGGAAGTATATGTAGATAAATGCATAGGCGCATAATATCATCTTGATATAATAAGTAAATCTAGAAAGTTAACTGTTATTTATACAAAGATAAATGTGTTATTTCTTCTTTGAATATAACATATTGAGTTACTGGTCGTTAATATTAATATATTAAAGTATCTTAAATAACTCTCACTTATTATACCTAGGAAGAGAGGAATATAGAAAGAAATTGCGTTAAATTGTTTTCTAAAAACATATATAGGAATGAAGGATATCCTGACGTCTGACAAACTACATAGCAAGAAGGAAAGTCTCAAAAATGCAATAATTCATAAAAATGGATTATAAATTATAAGGTTTTTTACCATTTGACAAAAAGCAATGTAAATAATATGTTATATTATATAGTTCAACTCTCTATAAGTTATATTCCCTTGTTCATCCCACAGATACGGACGTGTAAACGGAACTCTTTTCCTTTTTTCTATCCGTGTTTATCATGTAAAAAAATATCTTGAATGATGTTATAAGCATCTTCAAAACGTACGTAACATGCGTAGTTACTACGCAATTCTTTCTATTCTATATTTGTTACATCCTTTATATGAAAGAAAAAAAAATAGGCATATGAGTAGCTACTCACACATCATATCCTTATTTCTCTAACCTTTATTATTGAGGACGAGAATATATTTTGATATAAATGCCTATAGGTACAGATTGAGTTTGGAAACAATATGCATGACCTTTCAACAATAAAACAAAAAGGAACAATTTACATCAAGGTGGCAAAAATTCCCGATCGCAATTGAGAAAATAAATATATTATCCATGCAAATGGCCGTATGAAAGCCAAATAAAGTCTTATAAATCAAATGAAGGCGCTATAGGAAAGGGATCGGCAAGTTTTTGGAGTGAGATGGCCAAATTGCCTTTTTAATGTGAATTAAAAGGTCATGTTAATATATATGTCTAGACGAGGATGTATAATAAAAGTACATTTTGTTCAACTTAAACCGTTTTTGCTCTAAAAACCTGTTCTATTTGAAGGTTAAATGAATGACAAGGAATTAATCAATGAGTATATTATATTCATATCTAATATACAGGGAACTTATAGCATGGGGAGGCCATACGAAGAGCGTTCACTACGAATATATAAATGATTTAAAATATGATAGGTTTGGGATATTCAGGAGTTATAGAAAATCTTGTGGGAATAGATCTACTCCATACAGTGCGTATGCTATAACATATATTGTTGTAGGGCTGTATAAAGGACCTATAGGAGGTCACATCCAAATAAGTTAGGTTACCCAACCCAGGGGAGTCCGCTGAGTTATATACATTTTTTTTTGGAAGGGGGAGTGGCTGGTTTTTGGATTTAAAAAAAGAATCTTAGAAAAAAAAATTGAAAAATTTTGGGAAAAAATATTTTAAATATTAAATAATTTGGAGAAAAAAATTAATATCCACAGCTATTGATAAAAAATAAAAATTTTTGAAAAAAAAGTTCAAATATTAAATTATTAAAAGTAGAAAAAATTTACAAAAATCTATAACTGTACAAAAATAATTATTTTTTTAAACTAATGTTTATATAAAGTTTTGACAGAAATATTTCAAATATTAAATTTGGAAAAACATTTGAAAAATCATGTTAAATATTTTGAAAAATAAAATCAAATATTAACCTTTCTTGTAGAAAGCAAAAATTCCTTCATTTAGGGGCTACAGGCACTCTAGCCTACCCCTGTGAACTCCCCTGGAAATTAACTCCTATATTTTTTTTCCTGATATACGGAGTGGGATTTGTGTTTATTACCTTCCTTTCATGGCGGATCGCAAGCCAGGACAGCTAAGCTGCTCTTCTCCAATGCATTCTTTAAGCTAGCAGGGGTATCCTTACCACTGGATCGTGATTAGATCGTGATATGACTTCTTAACAGTCGTGGAGAGATTATTTTTATATCCAGTTCTAATTAAGTACTATAGCAATCTCGATTATATGGATAGTGACTATTTTAAATCACATTAACTTTGTAAATTGTGTTATTTGATGATATTTGTAGTTGCAGAGGTAGTTTTAGTTGAGAGGGTGACCTATGGTAAGTATAAATGTGTGGGCTCTTTATTTCATTTTTAAAATTTGACTTTAATGTCCACTTTTTTTAAGTGGATTTTTTTTAAAAAGAAATTTCTTGTTTTATTTCAGAAATAAATATTTAACATCGACTCTTGGTTTTTTGTTAAGGATTCCTATTTTTAATACTAAAGTGTAGCTTAGAGCATGTACTCCCAATTCTCCCCGGTTGAAAGTTTTTTTTTTTTTTTGAATAAAAGAGAATACAATCAATTTGATTTTAATGAAAATAAAGAATTATTTGTCAAATTCAAGAAAAGTTGAGATTCTCTGTTCTCGACAACCTATAGCTCACATTCTTCGGTATCTAATCTTATGTCAGAAATTTGAAAATAAACCCAGAATAAATTCCGCTCAAAATAAAGAATTTAAATTATTTTTTGGTGTTATATGAAGATTTTTTATGTACAGTTGGACCAAAGTTGCATTCAGGGTGCATCATAAGGTCCAAGAGTTCATTTTGAGCATATTCCTGATGATTTTAAGATATGTGTGAATATTATTTTGTGTTATTGACAAATAATAATATTTCATTTCTTAACGGACTGGATACAAAGTTTCTTGTATTTTTTTTCTCTCTGCTGGAAGTTTAAGTATAACTAGTTGGTTGTCATGACAATTTAATCAGAAAAAAAGTATTAAAAAAATTGATACAACAACGGAAAGAAATAAATTCATCACAAAATAATTACGTAATTTAAAAGGTCACGATGCAAAAAAAATAGACTATTTGTTATCATTTAGGTACTTCATGAATGGGGATTTTGACTAGTTCTTAATTTTTAAATTATTATTTTTAGCGTAGAATATAATCAATTACTTTTACTAAGGATTTATACATTTCACCTGTCTCTATATACCTAAATTAGAAACAAACATTGACGCAGCTTTCTTAAAAATAAAAATATATATAAAACACTCTTCAGAGTATGACTATAGTTTTTTGTTAGTTGGTGTATTGAAAAAAAAAAGTATATATATATTAATACTGAAGTGTGTAGAGCAAAATATAATGAGGGAGCAATCAACTATGCAACAAACTTTCTCATGTGTAAGTGTGTCGAAAGAAATCCACATACATACCTATGTATATACAAATGAATTAATATTCAATGCGTAAAACTCATGGGTAAGACAACACCATTTCTCATTCAATATATCACCTTTTTTTTAATTGTTACTTAATAAGATCCTTGATTATTTATTTATAAATTTGTCATTTTATTTTGTAGTCATATTAAAGAATGAGTATATTACTCACATAAATACATAGATGGCGCTTTAAATTCATTTCATCAGGTGTCGTTGTTTTTGTATCAAACACTCAACAATTGCTCACCAAACAATGACAATTTTTACGTTTGAATCTTAACCGTCTTTTTTTATTTATTAACAAAATCATGAAATTCAAGGTTAATTGTGACTAAAATTACAGACCCATAATTGAATATTTAATTTCAAGTAACAAAACAATTTATTGCTTAGTGATTTAATGAAATGTTTTGATTTTGATTATAATGGTACCCTCTATGATGATTGAAATAGCCTACTTATCTCCATGGCTATGACAATAAATATTCACAATCATAGAAAAAACTCAATTATAAAAAGTTACGTAGTCAAAACATTACATTATTTTAACAAAGAGCTAAGCAACAAATTCTATGAATACTTTTCCCATAGCTACACATACCTAACTCTTGTTCATCCATGATTTTTTTTTTTTTTTCAGAATGACTTCTCAAAGGAATGGAATGCGGAAGGTTCTTTTGACGACTTTATGATATTAAAAAAGGAGTTTGCTATTTTGTAGACATAACAGAGAAACGAAGTAAAACCCAAGAGCAACAACAATAACACTTCTCCAAAATGTTTTCTCTTAGCTCAATTTTCCATTCAACCTCACTATGTACCAATAGTGGACTTCTATTCAGTCGACCTCATAAAAGACTTATTTTATTTTTAGTGCTATGGACTTGTCTCTGTTATTTTGTTTTTAGGATAAATTTCCGAGAGGAACTCATCAACGACTTTTATAATACACGTGAACTTTTAGCTAAGGTTGTAGAAACAGGAAAGCCAAATAAAAGGAATGGAAATCCTTTGTCTGGATCCGGAAGTGAGTCCGCCATTAGTAGTGGAGGAAGCACTACCACAACAACTTCCTCTGTTTTTAATATTTTTGATGCTGAGCTAGCAGTTGACAAATCTCCAGCTCAAAGTGAACAAGATTTAGTCAAGGATCTTCAAATGAAACTCCCTAATTTACCAATTGTTTATCTTCAAGAAAATAAGAACAAAAATTGGCACTATAGGAATCAAAGCACTTGTGCCAAGTTCCCAACCCTCTATGACTTGCACTTTAACAATATATATTGGCAAGAGACAGAGACATCTAACGGAACTTTTTTCTTTTACGGAGCTTATTTAGATGTTAGGAAAAAGAATCAGTTGGGTCCCACGGTGCGGATCCTTAGTATGATTAATCGTATACAACCCACGATTAAAACATTTTGTCAACTATGGTTCAAAGGCTCTAAGGAACCGGTTATAGCTAAGGTCTATGAGTATAAATATATTTGGTATCATAAATGGGGGAACTATAAAACCGGAATATTTCAACCCTATCTCATTGCCTGCCCTATTCCTAAAAGCCATTGGTATAAGGAGCCAGTTTCAGTTTCTGTAGTGGAACACATGTGCGATATTGCCACAAACAATCTTCGTGTCATTTACAATAAACTTGATACAGGTGTTAAGAAAAAGGAGTTTGCTGTTTGCGTCAAGGGTTTGGATTTCCCCTCCACGGATTTGAGTGTTAGACTCGTTGAATGGATCGAAACTCTACATACTCTGGGTGCAGACAAAGTATTTTTATACAATCTGGAAATCCATCCTAATGTGACCAAAGTCTTAAACTATTATGTAAAAAAAGGACTCGTGGACTTGACGCCTATTTCTCTTCCTGGCTATCAACCTAATATGCCTCATCTCCAGCATTTATATTTAAAGAGTAAACTCACAAATAAGCGTCAAAATGAACTCATTCCTTACAACGACTGTCTTTATCGGAATATGTATCGTTATGAGTACATTGCTCTCTTGGACATTGATGAGGTCATCACACCCCTCAAACACAAATCATGGAGTGAAATGATGAAGTATGTGAGGGCATCTTCGCTTGCCATCAAAAATGAAACCAGAGCCTCATACAACTTTAGAAACGTGTATTTTATGGATGAAATGCTCAAGGCACATGGTGGCTTCAACAAAGACATACCGCAATATTTGCACATGATGCAACACGTATATCGAAGCGCAAATTATACTAAACCAGGACAGTATATCAAATGTTTCCATAACCCTGAGAAAGCTCTCATACTTCATAACCATTTTCCTCTGGGTTGCCTTGGAGTGTGTACATCTTATCCAGTAGATAACTCAATTGGACATCTTCAGCATTATCGTAAAGATTGCGTTTCCACACTTAAGAAATCATGTGATAGGGACTATAAGAAAGTAAGTGTGAAGGATATATCCTTGTGGAAATGGAAAACTCCTATTGTGAGCAATGCAACAGAAGCTCTTTCCGCACTTGGATTTTTTAAAAATAACCCAACCGGTCCTTCTGGACTCATATCTGAGTCTATGCTCTCAAAGCCCTAGTAGAGAAAAAATATAGTTCTGTCAAAAAAATGCTGTCAGGGTATTTGAGTCAGTCAGTCAGAAAAATACAAACCATGACGTCTAAATTGTCTTACTGTAGAAAAAATTTGTGGATTTTACATTTCATAATAAATTATAATTGAGGAATTTTGCATTTTTGATTTATATATATTTTTTTTTTTCATTTTGATTGGTGGAAGTCGTTTTTTTTTTTCAATAATAATAATTTATTGTCTGTTGTTTCATTTGTGGCATCTTATATTCAATATTTGTATGTTAGTGGGATTTTTATATTTTTTTTAAGTATGAGTATTTTTTGTGAAGTGAAGTAATTCTTGCAGTTAAAAATCTTTGGATATTATTCAGTTTTTCAACCGCCATATTGATTGTATCTTTTAAATGTTTTATCAGTATAGTATAATAATCTTTTGTATTGATTTTTTTTTTTAAATATATGAAATAAAACGAATATTTAAAAAAAAATCTATTATCTTTCATTTAATACTCAGCACAGACTACCTTATCCTTGGATACCATTTATAAAATCTGACATTACTATGAGCTCGATTAATCATTTATAAATAGAGAGAACATTGCCTACTCTTCTGGTATTCCCCTTTAAAATAAACCAGTTACGAGAATATATTTTATTTTTATATTGTGTAATTTTTTAAGAGTAATCAAAAAATAACTTTTCATTTCCAAAAAGGGTTGAAATGTAGTAAACCATTTCATAAAATATCCCTTATTATACTATTTTATAAGATTAGTAAGTATTCAAACTTTATTACCGAAATACTTTTATAATATTTTGGATTATATCGGTTTATGGTGTTATAAATTGTGTAATAAGTGGGTTTTTCAAAGTTTTGAATTTCCTAAGTTAACCTGTAGTAATTGAGTCCAAATTTGGACAGATATAAAAATGAAGATATTTTTTTCTGGATATAATACATTACCATGAGTCATCTTGAAGGGACCCACATGATGAGACAAACTGTCTTATATCAGTGTTTCTCAACCGGTGGGTAACAATCAAAAAGTGTGTAAAATATCACATTTAGCTGTTTTTTTTTAAATGATTATATTGTAAATATATACGATATTTGTGTAGAATTCAAAGTAGATATCACTTTTCTCTTAGTCATCTGAATTCCAAAATATTTGCAAATATTGAAATTCGGGACTATTATTGTTCATATTCCTTTTTTACCATTAAAATAATACCCAAATTAGAATTAGAATTAACAAAACGTATGTAAAAGTGTTTTTACAGTTAAAAAGTGTTTTTATTGATTCTGCATCTTGTATCTATCTCGATATAATTCCATTTTTAGACTGAAAAATGATGAAAAACGATACCTTCTTTGGACATTTATTCATAATACATAGTTATGAGATAGCTTATATCAAAGCAAAATAATTAATGTATAATTTAAAAAAAAGATCTATTCAAAAAATATGCATTTCCAATAATTTTTGTTCCATTTTGTATTTTTTAAGTGATACCATTTTTTATGGGGGTGTACTCGCAAATGGTCAAGGTTATTATCAGATTTTTTCGACTTCAACGCAAATTGTCTGACGTCATACCCTGTGAAAGGAAAACTACCAGACCTTAGTAGAATGGACTCATTCCTTGGAAATGAGATACCTGGATCGAAACAATACAGCGATCTATTCACGATTAGTAAATAATTTTAACATTTTACTATGGTATCATATAAATATACAAACATAATAAAAATCCTTGGAGATGCATATTTCTTGAAGCAAACTTTTTTTTTAAATTATAAATTGAATATTTTTCAATTATATAAGCTATGATATTCCTTTTCCCGATGTATTATGAATAAGATTTAAATATGAGTGCCATTTTACAGCCTAAAAGGGAAAATATACCAAGTTGAGAATAAGATACAAATCCATAAAAACACTTCTTTTATCATAAAAAAAAACACTTTTATATAATTTTTATTAATCCTATATATAATTTCAGAATTTAAATGACTGAGTGAAATACTGAGAATAATTTTTGATTCTGCCCTCAAAGGTAAATTCTTTTTATGGCTTGAATTCATTTGTACAAAATGAGGGTTCCCTTCTGGTGTCTAACAATATTTCATGCAAGAAAAATCAACAAAAGACATTTTAATTTTAGTTTATCATGCTTAAAATATAACAAGCGATTCATCAAATCATTTTATACAGCAAAAATACAGAACTAAAAATATACCCATTAACTTTGATGAGATCGAGTGTAATACATGAAATAACAGCTGATTTTACATTTGTAGCAATACGTATACTTTAAATTAAGAATATGAAAACAGACAATACAAAAAGACATTAAAAACTTATGAAAGATGTTTTAAGGGGCATATTAGTGATGTTTCAAAAATTAAAATCTATTTCAAACAGATTTAAAGCAAATTTATTTAATTTGGGTGGTCTTGAGACAAATTCAAATTATTCATATTTTCTACATTTGTTGACTGAATATGAAAATTTAAAATCAAATTAAAACTAAATCATTGATATTTGATAAAAGTACTATGAGGAAAATTAAATTTACAGAAAAAGGGCCCATGTAAATCAGCTGGCAATACGTTATTTTAATAAGACGAGTATTTCCAAATATACTAATTACCTACTGACAACTTACGGCAAATTTTATCACCGACAGTTTTTCTGGCACGAAGTAAATGTATGGAGGTCTTCATCAAAGAAATACTTAAGTATTTTTTCCCCTCGATATGTTGACCAATTTGGAAGATGTATTTAACCCTCACTTAGTAAATAATATTTTTTGTACGTAGTTAATTAGCATGGGTTAAACATTAGCCCAAATATTAAGTGCCTTTTATTTCTGGATAGAACGTTGACATTGATTCAAATTAACATAAATTCATTATTATAATATTAGATTTTGAAATCAAACAGATATAATTTGTGATTATTATAGTAGAAAAATTATAATTTCATTGTCGATTAAAACTTTTATGAAATATTACTTACTTTTAACGAACTTGTAATACTAAAGATGTACACAATTACGTTGATGAGATTGAATAAGTTCTGATTTTACATTTGTAGAAACGTGTACAGTTCAAATTAAAAAAAAAAAAAAAAATAGAAAAAACAAAATAACGGCTTAAAGCCCCTTTTAAAGATTGATATGAATACTTTTCCATGCACAAATATCTATTTTATTTAAATTCTTGCGTCAAATTTCCGTAACTGCGATTATTCCTGGAAATTTTTAAAAACAAAATGTTTTAGCAAATTGTTCTGCAAAATAGAACTAAATGAAAATTTGTATAAAGGGAAAAAATCCAAATTTAAGCAAGATAGACCTGAAAATGGCGTCCTCACAGGAATTTATTCCAATTATGTCGTTTATAATAAATAGTAAAATGTTATATAGGCATCCTTATTATTGAAGATGAAATGCAGTTTTTTTACAATAAAAATAAATATATATATATGTGTTCCAACAATTTAACCCTACTCATATTCTACTCAGTGTAATGTATTTATCATGTAAATTCTTTAATCATTTTCCATGCCTTAACTAGCCGATATTTTTTCAGACCTATGATATCAATTTGTAAAATTGTAATATCGGAAAAAAACATTAAGGTTTTCTATTAATTTGATTTATTTCATAGTAGAGTTTTAAAAAAAATGAATTTTAAAAATCTTTACAATTTCAAATTCAATTCCAACAGTAACTGAACCAAGGTTCTTAAATTAGTTTTTCGGTATTAAATCTTTTTGTTTGAGGATTTTTCATTTAAATTTTTGAGTATTGTCACCCTGTACCTTATTTTTCGCAAAATTTATTGTTAATTTGAAATATGTGCTTCATAATATCTTGAGAAAATGACGTTCAATGGTTAAAAACCACCATATTTGATGTGTTTTGTATAAAAAAGAATAACGCTTCTTTTGACAATTGTTTGTACTCAAAATTATATTTATTTAAAACAAGAAAAAATAAAAAGATTCATTTAATTTCAGAATATATATTTTGATATAACTTAACTGATATATATTTCATTTCGCATTAATTAATAATAATTATCAATTTTAAGTTATATTAATTAATTGAATTGTTTCTTTTCATGTGTTATGTTTTTGTCAAACTGGGGAGATATATGTAGTTTTTTTCTTCTGTATTATAGATATAATATCATTTAAAATATCGTTTGAAAGTGCCCCTTGTTTAAAAAACTAAAGATATTTGAGAATAATTTAATTTTTTTATAGTCTAAATCAGTAGTTTGCAACTGATTGTGCACGGTTCTATAGTCTTTGGAATACAATTGTGCCATTTATATATTTTTATAAATGTTTTTAATGCAATTGAAAGGGGAACAATATCTTTTTCTATCAATTAATTGATGTATTCAAATATTATTGCTGGTGGCACATTTCTTGTCTCATGAATAAGAACCCAGACTATGTAATCTAAATTGCAATATGTCCTTTTATACCAGAAACAGAATATTTAATATTTTTAATTATGGGTACTTTAAACCTTTTTACTCTAAAAACTTATTTTATGGCCATAGTTTTTTTTTCTATAAATATCGAACATATATTTATTAATATATTTAGTATGTGTAAGTTAACATGTTTCTGCCTAGCGTTACATACTTATATGTCGAAAAGGATCCATGATAATCTTTTATTTTTTCTTTTTGACTCAAATTTATTCAGATGTAGACAAACCAAATTAAAAGAAGCAGAGACAAAATTAAATAGTACTGGACTAACTAAGTTTAACTTATAACTGTGTTTGTTTTACTGCCTACAAAAGAACACAATAAGGCTTGGCTCAAAAGTCTATTCTTTAAATAAGCACAGATCCAGAATGTTACTTTCTTAAAGAAGTCGAATTGTAAAAAAGGAAAGAAAGAGTTAAGCCTCACAATATAGTTGCATGTAATTTTAACCATATTTATATTTAAGTAATTTTAGTGCTATAACATTTTGATTCATACATATAAAATCACGAATGTACCCGTAGGATAAAAATTAGGAAAAATGAACGTTGATCGAGATTTGAGTGTGTCTAAGGAGGAAATGAAATAACAAAACATCATTTCCCCTGTAATAAGGAGTCTTACTTTACAAACGAACACTTATTAATTTAGCATGATGACAAGTCATTTGCTTAATAATATTATGTATTGCTATTAGATAAATCAGAATAGCTATGAAAGTGCGAGCAGTATTAATCAAATATCTTTTTTTGTTTAAGCAAGATATGTATATAATGTATAGTATTTTTTGGCAAATTATCTGTTTACAAAAAAGATAACAGAAAATGGGTCCAATGAACCCAGGCGTTATTATATTATAGTCTGATATATTAACATGTTTACTTACTATGTAAAATATTTAGTGAAAGAAAATTTAAATGTACTTGGTCTTTGAGAAGTCTTAGACCTCTTTGAGTGTGGTACAAATAAACATTTGCAACAGATCAGAATGAAGTTGTAGAGGAAAATATGACAAATGCTTTTTCATATACACATTATGAACATTACTATGTATGGGTATAATTTTCACAAACTTCATTCACAGACTCCGTACCAGGTCCTATTTATTTCGAGGTTATTTTGTTATCTTCCAGTAGCATTCCACACGAACGTTCATTTGCTTTGGAGTTATATGAGGTCCTTCAACCTAATGAAGAGATCTCTCTCTAGCACATTGGACAGCATAAGTGACTGTAGATTTGCTTACCATTTCTTCTTGGAAAACTCTGACATGCTCATAGTAGGGTTTACCTCAGATGTATGTTTAGCAGCCTTTTAGGTCAATTTTATTGTTATACAACTTCTAGGCCGATCCCTGAGATTTTATCTATCCTTCACAAGCGTTATGACCTTTTACACTTGTCTCTTAATAATGTGAGAGTTGCTATCTGACCATTTTTAACCATATTGCTCTCATTTTCAATAATAATTAATATATAAGAATGTTACACCAATTTGTCGTTAGTTAAGAAATCCAGCTCAAGCTGTTATAATAGGAAACATTTGATTGTAATACAAAGTCCCTTAAAACATTATCATATAACTGGGTAGATACTTTTCGAACGGGTTTTTTACAATATAATAATCTCTCCTTTTGATAATCTTGTAGTGCGGTCTTTTTAATGGATGTTTACCAACCAATTCATTTTGTCATTTTTAAATTTATATCATGCATTAAAATTTCTAATGTTTTATTCTAAATAATAAATTGAAAAGTCTTAAGCTTGTCACTGGTATGAGGGAGATATTTCCTGGTCTGTCAGATTAAAAAAAAATCCAGAATTTGACATGTAATATGTTCCTAGTTTTTACTATCTCAAACAACGTCTATACGTAATCTTGACCAAAACTTCTTCCTTGTTACATTGACATATTACTGACTAATTGTGTCATCTTGTTATGTCAAAATATTTTGTAAGTTACTATGTAGACTGTTTAAAATGACTTCTTCAATACCCTTCAATACTATAATATATAATTTTAACCTATCAGGATAATACTTGAATTTTGAACACTGAATTTCAAAAACGATAATTTCCAGTATTTGTCTATAAATTAACAAATTATTAGGTTCAATTAAATTGTAGTAAAGTTAAGTAGAACTAATTACACAATTCAAAATATAATTTTAATCAGAAACAGCTTTAAATGTATCATATAGCATTTTTTGACGCTGATTCCATATTTGTCTTTATTTTTCTTCTAGCACCTACAGTTTTTTTAAGATTAAGCAAATTTTCTTTCTCATAAGTTTGCTTATATTTTTTATATCAAAATTGAATCTAGGAGTCTCAAAATTTTAAAACATATCCCTCTTTTTTACTTCTATAATACATTATAATAATTTAAAAAAAGTAAAAAATGTCTTTAAGCTTTCAGAAGTGCCATTTCGTAACTTGCTCTTATGAATATTGCTACCTAGATTTATTCTGGAAGTTCATCATATCTAAAAAAGATACGATTTAGATTATCTTGAGCACAGTTAGCAAAAAGAGTTAAAATACATTAAATATTCCTAGCTATATTTAATATTAAAACTGGTTTAAATAGCAATGTAGAAAAATATCTACTTCATTATTAATGTGTAAACGGTAAAGCATAAAAATGCTAAACGATAAATAGAAACAGATCTGGAATTGTGAAAAAATATTACATACAGGGTCGTTCATGTAAATCCAGACCACTTTTAACTGCATCCTGGTGAATAAAGGATGTAAGAAGAGATTTGTAATTTTGTTTACAAATTCTAATAATACAAAAGAAAAGAATCCTTTTTGGAATTTTATGTATTTTTGTCGTGTGCGGTTATGTTCACTATTGTGCTATTAAATTAAATTAATTTAATTCAGTCACAGACTGTTTGGAGAAATTTAATTCATATTTTTGGAACCATCAAGACCTAGAGCTTAGTGGGGCCCAATAGTTGATCCAACATATAGGTTTGTGGAACTTTTGGTGCCTTTCGGAGTCCTTTGAGAGTGAAAAAAGGATTTTTGCTTTGTCATCGTATTTATTTGTTTATTCACACCGTTAAGCGTATCAAGTAAGAATAACTTTTTCTTTAATTGATTGATATGGATGTTGTATCACCGAGCGAGGCCCCTGACGAGAACTTCGTAACTGTATAGTATTAGACACGGGTGTGGATAGTAACTGTGGTCAAGCTGATAAAAATGAGGAAATGACACCTAGTTCTCCGTCCGGATTACCCCTAATGTTGCGTCTGGAGATAATACCTTAGACGTAGAAACGAAGACGGGTAAATGTCAGCGAGGGGTACAAATGATTGTAATACTTGAACAGAAGAGGTAAACTGTGGAGAGTTGTCTCCGCCGAGGTTGTCGTCGAGGAAGAGCTTGAGTACTGATTACAACATAATTGTTTTACCAAATAAACCGTATAAACCTCGACTAGGGGCCCAACAAGTTTTGAGCACGAGGCTTCGCTTTCAGTCTGCTGGTAAAAGATATCTGATTTAGTTTTATCCCCAGCGAGGGGGAAAACTCCCTACGAGCAGCTTAGGGGTACAGATGGTTCATAGGTACCGTTTTTGTATGTCATCTCTACACAAAAATAAATATTAACAGTCTAAATAAATTGCTATCGCACATAACAGATTTCTTCCCAAGAGTAGAAAACAATCCTATTTACCATCTGAATCTAGGAGTAAGAAAAATAATTTTACAAAATGTTAGAGGAAGAATGGATCTGACGTCTAGACATGGTTTGATGAATTCACAAATCCGACATAAAAGTTAATAACTAAATTCATCAAACCATGTCTAGACGTCAGATCCCTTCCTCCTCTAACATTTAATAAAATGATTTTTCTTACTCCTTTTTTATTGGATTAATTGATTTTTTAATTGACACCTTGAGTGTCTTGAATGCAAGTGATTGTGTATTTTGGAGAAGAGGGGTTAAATCCTCTAGGACGGATCATTCTCTACTCTCTCCTCTACTATTTTTGAGATTAAAAAAGAAAAAGTACTGTCCTGAGCCATCCTCAGATCATAAGCTCATTGAACTCGAGATTCGTACTATATCATCTCCAAAACCATTTCGGCTCCCAAATTTTGAAGCATAGTTTTCATGCCTCCTTTTCGGCGTTCTTTTAGACATAGCCTCAGAGATTCTTCAAGTTTTTTTTTAATAAGAGTCATAGGAGGAATGCTAATATATTTCAAAAGAATACCAAGGAAATCTTGAAGAACGAATATTTATTTTGGCAAATTTTCACGTCAGAGACCATCAATTCTTTGAAGATAGCAGATACAGTTGAGTAGGAAACAAGAAGTAAAGTGGTTTTAGAAAACAACGGGTCTCTTAGATTAAAAAAAAATG
Organism: Lepeophtheirus salmonis; assembly: GCF_016086655.4. Taxonomy (NCBI): domain Eukaryota; kingdom Metazoa; phylum Arthropoda; class Copepoda; order Siphonostomatoida; family Caligidae; genus Lepeophtheirus; species Lepeophtheirus salmonis. Next base: position 30,407,012 of record NC_052132.2, read on the forward strand.
AAATTGGGTGACTATACTCCCAAATCAAAAAAATTATATTTTATGGTAGAATTTTGATCACAGATGAAGAAATATTATCCTGTTTCCATCAGGACATTCAATCAAATGTAGAGGAAGCATGAATCAACTTTCTTAAGAAACATAGGAAGTCTTCCACACTTCTTTTTTTTTTTGAGCCAATTATTGGCCAAGTATTCGTATCAAGGATCATTCTAATGACAATAAAGCGTTTGAACCCGATGGATTTGGAGGGAGAGTATTTTTCTCGTTTAGTAAGCAAAATGGCACCATTGCTACTGGGTATAGGAAGATCTATGGATAATAATGGAAAAGGCTCCCGAAGTGAGTTACATAAGGCAAGATAGTTCTGATACTGAAAAAGGGAGACAGCACTGACGTAAATCATTGGCAGTCAATAATAATATTGAACGTAACATACATAATTCTTTGAGGAGTGGTTGCCAATGAAGTAGAACCAGTCCTTAATAAGAGAATTGTTATGTATCAAAAAGGCTGTTCCTCTATTTTTTGTTATGGCTATTGAGGAGTTAGCTTTAGCAATTAAATGTAAATATAGTGAATTTGGCGTTTTATTCAAACATCAGAAACACATTATATATCTGTATGTGGATAATGTTACTTTATATATAGAAAGAAAGAAGATAGATGATAACTCTGAGGTCCAACTTATCAAGAGAATTGAAATAATTTTGTCTTTTTGTGGTAAATTTAGAGTGGGATCTGGCTTAGCAACGAATGAGAGGAAAACAAATATTTTACGAGTGGGGAGCAGAGTCTAATATACGGTACATAAGTTGCAGGATGTTATGTTAAAGAACGAGCGCTTATATTGGGTATATGTAGAGTACCAAAAATATGGGGAATCTAGTAGTAATTGCTATTCACTGCGGGCTATGGCATATAAATAAATTGTATAATAGAGGCACTTGAATCTTCAGACACGGGTTGACTGTTATAATAACTTCATTACTCCCTTGGTATTATATAAGGCTTCAACTTTGCCTAGCTTAGCAGACGTTGTGATCAAAGAGGAGGGGAATTGGCTTCCGTGTCTTTTCCATAAAATTTATATTCCCCTCTCAAAAGGTCGATAAAGGATCTGGGGGAGGGTTAGTTATTTTGTCAAAAAAAAAATTGTATTGTATTTTTGTAATTTATTTTGTAAATTTATCATTCAATATGTGTCCCATCTTTGTCAATATTCACTCAATACGTCGTCTAAATAATTTGAAGGCCTTGAACATGTCTGTCGGGGAGACTTTGCCCCAGTGATTGATGATGTAGACCTTCAAGGAGTCTATGCTATTGTTTGCTCTAACTCCCCGTAAAAGAAGTAATCCATGGGATTCATATCGGAGGAGATGGAGAGGCAGATCTTGGGGTCCCAAAATGGCACCTTCTCTTCTTTCAACAAGTTTGGGATATTGCAGGCCTTGTGAGAGGTATCTGAGTCTTATTGAAACAGGAACTCTATATCATTGGCCTCAGCTTTCATCCAAAGTATGACTTGGTCAGATAGGAGGTCACAGTACCTGTATACACCCAGAATCTCTTTTGGTTTCAAGAAGATTGGGGGCATGGCACTACCCTTGCTTGTAATGAATCCAATGGTCATAATACTGGTCGGAAACCTGAAATTAAAGACAATGGTGATTTTGATTGATTTTTTCAGTCTAACTTATATTTAATAAATAAAAGGAACAGAAAAAAGGCTCAAAATCCGTTGGTAGTTAGTATTTCTACCCAACTATGGAATTGTTTTTTAACAATTTTGTGAACGTTAGGTTAAAAGAAGCATATTTTAAATAAACCAATCATCGTCCAGAACACTGATTATGGGAAAATAAGATGAGAATTACACAGTTTATAACGATTATTTCACTATATTTTTGTGCTACTGAGGTAACATCGTATGATGGAATTAATCAAATTACAAGTGGAAACTGTTTTTATTTTCTTTAACTCTTCAACTTTAATATTTCTATCCATCCTCACCTATAGTTTTTTGTTATTATTTTTGCAATCAATGCATTGCAACGGCTAATTGCGAAGTCCACAGTCTTTGAACTTGATTCCTTTCTGGGCAATCCATTAAGTATTTAATATATATATATTAGTTAGTATGATATAGTTCCGCAGAGTGGGACGAGAAAAGTTCTTTGAGGATTCTGGCTCTGTAAGTAGTAGCGTGGTAAGCGTGATTTCATTTTTTTTGCCGGAGGTTCCTTAATTTTTTAGGAAATACAGTGTCAGTCGCTATCATGCATTGGAATGTTTACAAATTACAAATTTTCGAAAAAAAATTCAAATATTAGACTATTTTGAAAAAAATTCGAAGATACATAGACACTCAGAAAAAATAAAAAAAATTCCAGAAAAAATTTAATATCCATAAGGACTCAGAAAAAATTAAATTTTTAGAAAAAAAATTTAAAATCCACAGCTATAAGCAAAAAATAAATTTTTTGGAAAAAAACGAAAAACCATTGCTATTAAAAAAATTATTTTTTTTGAAAATAAATTTCAAAAATCCGTAGCTATTCACAAAAAATTATTCTCCTTACCTTTTTTTTTTTTTTATAAAGTAAGAAAAAAATATTGGCAGGTTTGTGTTGTCTTTATATTTCCAAAATTAGTGCAAAACAGTTGTTGGCAATTTCCTAAGTGAATTTTGATTTGGGAATTAAAAAAAAAAAGAAGATGGATTTTTTATCTAAGTAAATCTTGCATTTATGAAGGTATGTTGTTTAAAGTTTATAGTTTCCATTTTTCCTCGCATTAAAGAATGAGAGGTTGAAAGGAAATAAAAAGTTGAGGCAGTACATATTGCTCAAAGAGCAATATGTACTGCCCGATTTTCAAAGTCTTTTCGTCTTTACTTTGTTAGCAAACCGAACTAAATGGTTGCTTTTAAGTTATTCATATTTCCACGCTCCATATTAAGATAAAACAAATTCGAGTAAAAAGGAAATCAAAATAGTACACAATATATTGTTAAATGACTTACCAAAATCCTAACGGGGATCGTGGAAAAAAACAAATTTTTGTCAAAATCTGGAATTGTAAACTTTCTTGCATCGACAACTCCATACAAAACACTTCTCCTTTGTTTGAGCCCAATACTCTGGCAGTTCCAATTATCCTACAAACTTTTGACATATCTTGTTGGATACATAAGAACATGAAGGCAAAATCCTCATTTTTAAGTGCAAAGGCCCTCGATGTAAAGGATGTCTGGCAGATTTTGTAGGTGGAAATCGATATTTTCTACTATTTAACAGGGAGTTCGGGGTTGGGTTCAGGTCATGAAGATAAACATTTACTCCTTCCATTTCTAGATCCCTAGGATTTTCTATTCCCTTGAAAAAATATACTTTTGGTTCATTCTGTCTCACGATATCCACTGTTGGTAAGATCCTGTACCATATAATTATGTCTCCATCTTCCCAAATCTGAGCGATATACTTTGAAAAACTGTTAATAGGTCAAAGATGAGCATAATCCAATAATATATATTAGAATTACTGACAGTCGAACTCCATTCAAGATTTGCTTTATTAGACATGTCGATTAAAATTGTATGAAAATTTTGAGTAAAACTCTGCTCAAGAGTACAAATTCACCACCAAGATGTCTACTGAGTCTTTTAAGAGCCGAAATATAGATCTTATGAAAGAACAAAAAAGCCATTTGCTCTCGTCTTTTATTGTCAAATCTACGAAAAATGATAGCACTGATGATTTATATAAGCCTATAGGAATGATAAGTGTGATATAAAAGTTAATAAACGTTTGGAGATTCAAATATCGTCGAAAAAGATTGTTTAGTCAATTAAAGCCCTAAGTGTATCCCAATTTGAATCAGATTCTCTTTTCATACTCAAAAACAAAAAAAATTTCTTCAATAGTGCAACCTACAAGATTTGATTCCCAAACTATACTCAATTCAAAGAATACTAGTTTTTATTTAATTAATTTCTAACCCAAACTTATTTTTGAATTTTTTTAAAAATGACAAAATAACGTCAATCCACCGAAAGAGTTGGACATCTATCAATAACGTCCGGGGTTTATTATCTAATAAAGTACTGCACCCACCAGACTTGCGCCATATTTTTATGGTTAATTCTTCTATGGTCATCATAAGGTGTCGGACATCCTTCACTACAACTTATTTAAGCATGAATGTATCTTATGGTATCGGTATTAGGAATGTATTTGTTAATTTTTCAAGTAAAAATATAAAACGAAAATGAGTTTTTTATGCACTTGTACGGTTGTTGGTAAGTTTTATTGTTTATAGTGATTACTAGTGTTGTAAAAAATATGATTGCCAGTATGTAAAAAAAATTAACTAAAATATTAGGTTAAGTAAAAAATTCTGAGCATTTTTCGCTAGATGTCTTTATTGAGCTGTATCTCCCGATTAATGCATTACATTTAAAAAAATGAAATTATATGTAAAGGATAAGTGTACACTGAAAAAAAAATTATTTACAGTTTTCTGTTTGGTGAAGCCAATTGTGTTTTACAGCGTTCCAAAATAGAAGTAAAAAAAGTGAAAATTCGTGACGTTCTTCAGTATCAATACAATTAAGGTGAAAAGGAGGAGCAAGTCGGATAAAAATTGTGCTGTTTATGGGCCCAATCGAGTTTCACATACAGCAGCAAATCAGTTGTTCCAGGGATTCATTCCTTTCTGGTTATATGGACGTCGAAAATTTTGATAAAATGATGGAAATTGTCAAGTTGGACCGGCATGTGATCCTTACAGTATGTCAAGAAATCGATGTTCTATTTTTCAAACAATAAATTAAAGTAAATTTAGCATTATGGTATAATTTTATTTCCCAATATATCCCCCCTTAAGTTTTATGCATTTTTAACACTACAACAACAGATGGTTACAACATCCTTTAAATGATGGTGCATATCAAAAATGATTCTCCTTTATTTTTACTGTTTGTAGTTGCAAAAATTGAAAGTAATCTGTTACCAGTCACGTTTCTGTACAATATAACATAATTTATACCAGCAAAATCCTAAAAATATTATAAAACTTGAAAAGCCATCAGCGATAATACATTTTGGTTAAATGAAATCTTGCCATTAAATTTAGAATGTCAATTTTATACTCATTATAATACTAAATTGATTTTGGTAACCTTTTTTGTTCATCTGAAACTCGCACACTTTTATGAACAGGACTCGAAATAAAAACATTTTTGTTCTTTTTACCTTCATAAGAACTCAATTTGAACGATTCAAAGTTTATCAAATAATCGTTCTATTTTTTAAAAGTTCTTTTGCATGTGTAAATAAATTATCTGTTGTAACATTCCTTCAAATACGGTTAACTTAGCTTCATTACGGCATATTTGTATACAGATTTATTAAATGAACTGTTGGGAATAGTTGCTCATTAATTTTAATATTTTTATCTGGCCTATACACTGACTTACAATTTTCAACGAATGGATCTGCTACTATTGAAATCAAGGTGAACTTGTCACTTTGGAGTCTTTGTGATCTTGCAGAACAAATGTCCAAACGGATAAATCTCAATCATTCATTAATTATATTTGTCATGAGGCCTAGTATTCAGAAAGAGATTGATCCCCATATTTTTTCACAAAATGTCCATTTGGCAATGATTCCTCTGGCATACATTATAGCAAATAGTTGTAGTATTTCTCGTTTTCTGGTTGTGCATATGTCATTCTAAATTTTGAAACGAGCCTCAACTATTGTGTATAATACAATGCGATCAATTATATAAATATCGATCCAGAGTTCAAAAGCTAATAATATTTTATCTGTAATTATGTAAAAAAGATAAAAAATATTTTAATAAATTTTTAATAAAAACAAAAATGTTTTCTTGCCTAAAAAGGGCTAAACTCTTTCCATGTCTTATTTGTTCTTATCTGATGTGGTTGACCTTACCAACATAAATTGACTCTCCTAATAATTTGGTTGATTTTATGTTTCTTAGAAGGTGGGAATTGAGTCACTTGATTGTTTCCTAGCATTTTTTGAAACGTTAAATATACCAATTATTTGTAAATAAGTACATATAGCATCTACCAAAACTAATAATGGTATTTAACAAAATTACATACCGACAAGCTGATTAAAAAGTTTGAGAATAGTTGTCAATATCAGAAGTACTTGATGGAGGTGGTTGAACATATCCTTCATCTTGTTCTTATTCGAAATCATATTCTGAATCAAAATATGATGTGAACACAAAATAATGTCTTTTTTTTTAATGTTTAGTTAATTGGTTGTATGGAGTTGCACTGATTTAGTCAATATTATAGTAGGTATTAAAATGCTTCCAAATAACCTAGGAATCTTGTGGTAAGTCAATAAACATAATGTATATTTTTTTCTCTAGGAATCACCTGGGCGCAAACCTACGAACACTGAGTTCAATAGAATAATTTTGTAAGAGCTCTTTGTCCATGACCTTCGGGGATTCCATATAATGACTAATTTCTTCAATGCATAATAATTTTTTTTTAGAAATCCTTGCAATATAAAAGGTGGAAGCAGAATGGCTAATTCAGCAAAATCTAAGATTTTATTTATACAAGGAAGGTATACTATTTCTTTTTAGAGTTGTGCATTCATATTTGAACTTGCTTGAGTCTGTTATTTGAAATGATTGGATATCAAATATGATACCCATGTCTATCTAAGCAATATTTATAATATCAACGAAACGAGTATTAAATTTATTTGGTTTTTTTTTCAAGTGAATAAAATATATAATGACTGTTCGTCAATCCATGAGTATTTTCCAATATGAATAATCCATCCTGTCTTATGAGAATTAATAACAGATCCTTTCGAATCTTTGTCCTGTTTGATAATTTTTATTATATTAATTTTATTAAATATTTGGTCTCTGCTTCGAACTCATTACAGATGGAAATTTCGATAGTATGTATGCATTGAAGTTTTGGGTGATAGTTTATTATTTATTTATATTTTAAGGCCAAATATCTTCGAGGCCAAATGGCTATATGGTGAAATATTCTGTCCACCCATTTGCATTCTACTTGACGCACTGATCACGAACCTCTTGTTCGTTCTTCCATATTTTTCGAAGTGAAGTGGTTATTTTTTTAAAATTCCATGATAATAAAAAATGAATTATATAAATTCAAATATATATAGGTAAACAACAGAGGTGTTATATATTATTTTATCGACATCTTATTAACAATTTCTAAAATAAATATGAAAAAAGAAAAATACATCTTACAGCTAACATAAACATTCCGAAAGAAAATACTTTAATTAAATGAAATCCTGAAACAGGCAGCCCACGAGTGTGTTCCACTCCTATGTTTCTTTCACTATCTACTATTCTAAAAACTTTTAATCATTACTCATTCAAAAAGCTTTAGAAAGTATTATTGGATTGATGGATGACGTGGATCAATATATAATATATTGAATATATCTTATGACTCATTTATCGAGTTTTTATTCATTTAACAAAGAGATATTATTTTTTTACTCTCAATGATTGAATCTATACTTATGTTAATGGGAGATTATATAGTGTATCATTATTATTTGATTGGGTTAATCCTCTATGTAAAAATAATAACAAAACTTAATGCTTGAATGATATGAAATTTAAAAAAAAATATATATATTTATAAATATTTGTCTTTCTACAGCCTATTAGAACTTTATTTAGATTTTAATTATTAATTTTACATAACTCCTTCAATATTTTGTTTACAAGAGTATGAGAGACTCATCTCTTTTACAATCTTCCTCAGGAACTGTAGAGGGTCTTCATAAATAAGGTCCTTGATGGTGTCGACCAGGTCATCGTTGTGAGGTCAATGCAGAGCTTGTGACCATTCTTGTTCATACCAACGTAAGCATCAATACACTTAGACTCTATAAACTTATGGTTGACTCGAGTAAACTTTTTTTCTAGGGCTCACAGAGAGGTGATTACAAAATTCAATCTCAACATGTGTACTTCCTTCCAGAAAGAATGGGAGTCACAATGTCTCCTCCATTTAACTCCTGTAGGCATATGTTTAATTGCAATTGAAAACCGACCCAGTACTTCTACCCTCAACAGTTGATCGTGATGGCGGTCCTTTACAACTATTTTCAGGAGTAAATATGAACTCCCAAGAGTCGGACATCCTTTCTTATATATATATATATATGTATACCAGAACAAACCTTTTAAATTATTATTACAGTCTAACTTGGTCCAATAGTTACCTGATTTAAGTGTATTACTGTACTAAGAGACCATATACAGTTCCCATTCAGTAATTTCATAACATAAAAAAACTGTATTAAGCGTTTCCCTGGAATCCCCGACCGACGTTCACATAAATATTACATAACTACCATATAGGTTAACAGATGAACCTGCTTTTAACGTCCATTTTTTAAGGTTACATAGATTGTTGAGTACAAAACAAAGTACACTATAAGAACTCTTTTAACAAGTTAATGGATAAAATATATATATAAATAGTCTGGTTATTATTCATTTGGTCTAGTCCAGTCATAAAACATTGAACATTGTTTATGTTTTTTTCTTTGGACTGAACCTTACTAGAAATGATTTCATTATTGCTACATAAATTTAAGTGACGTTATCAAGGACCGAACTTTATAAGTTTCAGGACGGATATGCGGGACTGCAGTCTTCAGTGCTAAATACGGACCGATAAAAAACTAATCAGGGAGGTTATAATTTTTTTCCTCAGGGTGAAAAAAATTTACGCCAAAAAATAAAAGATGTAAAATAATCTTGTTTATTTTTTGTTAAAACGGACTAAACTCTCTTTATTTCCTATTTCTTTGTGCCAGATTGTGTTATCCTTGCCAACAAACATTTACTCTCCTTATAAGTAGGTAGATTTATGTTTTTTTAGATGGTGGGAATTGAGTCACTTGATTGCATCTTAGTATTTTGAAATGTTAAATTTACCAATTTGTTGTAAATAAATACATATAGCATCTACCAAAATTAATAATGGTATTCAACAAAATTACACACAGACAGACTTGTAAAAACTTCAGAATAGTCATCAGAATCAGAAGTACATGATTGAGTTGGCTCTACATTTTCTTCATCTTGTTCCAATTCGAAATCCTCACCTTGTGAACCGGAATACTATGTGGACACAATATAATGTGTTATTTCTTCAATGTATTTTTTTTTCTTAGACATCCTAACAAATTCAAGAACTTAGTAACAAATAAAATCAAGACGTTTCTCACAATATTTCATTGACTCCCAAATGGGTATCAAAAAGGATATCCTCGTCACTCTAGTATTAATGAAATCGTGCATACAAGTAATTAAATTATCCTCATCTGTAATTTGCGACCAGGCTAATTTTACACTTTGGACGAAAGTTGATTTTTTTTTGGACAATGGCTCATAGATTTTCTATCGGAGACAATTCCAGACTGTTGCTAGGCTATGTACCCCCTTGGCCCGAAATGAGTCTAATTTAGCCTGAAACAATGATTCCATGTAAGAGCTATAAGCTCTGTCTTACTGAAAAATGGCTTTTGACATGTTATGTGACATTTTCTTCGTCCGAAGCGATCCATTTTCTCGGTTCCTTTGCCTTGCAGTGGTGAATTACTTCTTGAGTATGGTCTCCACATAGTAAGACGACGTCACAGTTTGTCTTCAAGGTATAAAATGAAGCTCACTAAGAGCCCTTTACCTCCTAAGACCCCATACGTGAATTTTCAAGGGAAAATTCACTTTCGGAGTTGGCATAACATCTTCCTTCTTGTGAGACCAAACGCATCAGTTTGAGGATTGGGATAGTGAAACAGTTCATGGTAGACTCGTTGGAAAAAATAACACTTTTCCATTCATTTATTGACCAATTTATCTTCTAACGACAAAAAAAAATTGTTTTTTTGTTTTCTGAATCTACGTAAGTTTAAGCTGCATTTGAAGCCTGTACGACAAGAACTTCAGCAATTCATTCATGTGCATGTAGACAGACTCGTCTAACACTGATTGACCATTTGACGTCAATCTGGTCCCTAATTTCCTCAATTGTTTGACTTTTTTATAAGACTATTGGCAATATTTATTTTTGCAACTCCCATTAGTTATTTCTTCCTTCCACGTCCACCATTGTTCTCGAGGCTCTTCTTGGAAAGGTGACTTTTCCACAACCAATGAATAGTTCAGAAACGGAAACGCTAAGGTCCCGAGTGACCTCAACCTGCCCTTTCCCGGCCTCAAGTTGACCTACAGTCCTGCTTCGGATGCTTAAGGAGTATTGGTTCACCATTCTGTGACATCATATTTTTAAATGTTCATGTCTAAATTTCAACCTGTTTTATCCTTGTTGTACCATATAGTACCACCGAAACTGTCTATGATTAACAGTTAATCAATATAAATCTATTTTTGGAAAGTAATTTAAACTTATTGATTATATTAAAAGTACTTTCAGCTTCCATGTATGTTAGTTCTAATCTCATTGTCCTACGCAAAGCTATACTGTTTATATTTTATGACGAGGTACAAAAAAAATAGTTTTAGTATGTCGACATATAAAAAGTAAGTTTAAATAATCTGGTCTGTCTATAAAAGTTTTTAATGAAACGGCTTCTAATGCGATGAGGCGAGACCGATTAAACTCTGTCAAAAAATGCATACATTTAAATACAATCGATCTGGATATTTCTGACCGATACACAAAACTTCGACCTTTTATCAAGGTAAATCTTATCAAGGAAATACAGAACTTAAAAAAAATAAAAATGCAAGGAAAATATCATCGAACTATCTTTCATTTATGGGTATTTTATTGTAATGTGAAGCAGACTTAACTGTATTATTTTAGATTATATCATCTTTTTATAACGTTTTCCTTGCCGTCTGTTACGTTCGAACTGTCTTGAAAACACTTGTCCACTAAAATCAGTGCTGTCCCAGAATGAAATGGAAAGATGATCTTTGGATGCTATCACGTGACTCCGTGACGAGTCGAAGGTCCATATTACTCGATGGAAAGATAATGTTGTTGTTACCATCACATCGATCTTACTTCCTGAACTTCCAATCGGAAAAACAATGCGTTAGTCAAACAACTCAAAAAACAGATTTATGTGAATATATCCCATGTTAGTGATGTATAAAACCAAAATATGGGTGGTACTGATGGAATGGATGAAAATTTAAATGCAATTAGAATTGGAATTATAAGTAAAAAGTGGTGGTGGCCTCTTTTCACGTGGTTAATTGATGAAAGCACTCAAAATCTATGGAATTTTGCAAAACGTATGAAAAAAACTATGAATCAATTAAATTCCGTAGGGACATAGCAATGTCTTACCTTTTACGCTTCTAAAATGAGCCCAAGTATTCAGAGCATCAAAGCTGGGTAAAAATGATGCAATCAAATGGCTCATTTTGTTCAATCCACTCCGAATTGAGCAAGAAGAAAATGTCAAAGAGAGATGTGGAATTTCCAGATTCGCTCACAATGTTCAAAATACAATGTTGGTTTATGTATTTTATGCTTACAAAAATATCATATTCGTGAATATTACAATTTATTAATGTGTTTGTAGAGTATATTAGGAAAAAAATCATTATTTTGTATATATGTGTTTATATTATCCTAGTGGTACCATATGGTACCATCTTATTTCTCAAGAAATAAATCGGAAAAAAACTTTTTTTTTCTTCAATTTTGCATTAATTACATCCCAATAATTATCTAAAATTAATTTTATGAAATTTCAATAACTTTTATATTCTCGTATACAATGGGGTAAGAGAAAAAAAATGCATGAAAGTTGTTTTCTTAACTTTTTTTAAGAGTCTCTAAGCCACTTGTTTTTGTTTTTATTTTCTAAATTTTCTTCTTTCCAGAAAATTAAAAAACATTTGCCAGAATTTCATTTGGAACCATCTAAATTGGTTAATCCTCACTATGTTAGTTTTATTGTCGAAATAAAGCGAAAAAACGTAAAGTAGTTTTTACTCTACCTATTATAAACCGAGCAACACTGACAACTTGAAGAATAATTGGGAGGATAGTAGCCTAGCTAATTTAGGCTACAAGGGAACACAAATTTAGGCTACAAGTGAACAGAAATTCAATTCTGTATCTGGACATACACAACTCTTGGGACGATTATCTATGAAATTGGAAGACTCACTTTTTATACAGTATTTCTTATGAAGATTAATTTAAATTGGCTTGGGAAAAGGGAGGGAAGAATTTAGGATAATTTTTTTTGTGACGTAGCAGTGCTGGATTTACGGGTTTCAATATAAATTTAACATAATAACCTTTTATATGAGTCAGTACTGCAGTCCAATTTAGTATTGGTATAACGAACAACACTAGCCTCTACACAAGGATCAAATTTATTGAAATAAATAATTGAATAAACCATTAATTTGTGATTTTCATTGCGATATTAAAGTAACATCAATTATTTCCCTTTTTAGCAGTATCAATATTGATTAATAATAAAAAAATATATTATTAGAATTATATTTTTATAGTAACTTATTACTATGTTTAGAATAATGTATTACAACTATTAAGGGAGAAAACCTACAGCAAAGATGATTAAAACATCTATCTGTACAATGTTAAAGATTAATGCTAAATTTTAGTCTTAACTACATAATTAACTACTAAAATTATGTTGATATTTGAATAATCTTTTAATATACAGGGTGCGATGGCTATTTAACAACCAATACTATTTTTATAAGACTGGTCTTTGTTCCTAAACTAATCATCTAATTTGAATAAAAATTGTTTTTTATTAAATATAACCACCTTTTGCTTCAATGCTGGCCTTCAATCTACCCTGAAAACGGAGCAGGTCTTGATGAGAGTCTCATTTGGCAGATTCCAGAATTAATCTCATATTCTGGGTATTATCTGGGATTTTGTGTTGTAAGAACATCTGTGGTTCTGTTGCTCAACTTCACCACACACAAAGAAGTACATGGTGTTGAGGTCCGTTGAGCTTGGAGGGCGAAACCTGGGTCCAACAAAGGAAAAAAAAATCTGACAATCCGGTCAACGTTTTCTTTGTAGTGTTCTAACAAGTAGAGTCTTGCTGTCACCCTCAGAAATCGGATCTGTCAAGGTTTAAGGTGTAATCTCAACATTGTCTAGTCCGGTGCAGATCGAAACAAGGACACTATACCTTTGCCACGGTTGGGACTAAATATTTGGTTGATCGATGGGATTTTTAAACTGACGCCAAACACTTCTAGCAAGACACCAAAACAACAAACAAAGTCCCACTTATACAACCACTCAAAACTCGTTGTTCAACAAAGGCTACACGTTGTACTAATAATTGTAGCTCCATTGACTCTAACGTCAATTAATTAAAGGTACTGAGGGGATGGATATTTCGGTAAACCCTAATCAAAAATATAGCATTTCACATTACAAAAGAAATGCAAAAATAGTGTAAAGACCACTTTGCATGGTAAGGTATCGCCAAGGTGGATGTCAATGGAGTTTCCAGACTCAGCAAAGACTTCTTGATGGTAGCTGTTATGTATTTAATATGTCCTTTCTGGTTTTTATCTTCTTGTATATTCGTCTATGTATTATAAGTACTGAGTTTTACGTATTATAAATAGTCTCGTCTTTTGTAAATATATCAGAGTATAGATAGACTACACATGAGCGTATAATCAGTGTAGTTTCATTCCTCCGCGTCATTTCTTCCTCTCATCTCTCCGGTCATCCTGGATATCTCCACCTTATAAAGAAGTTTGACTCTCTCGTTTGTCAAGACGCAACATTGGCGACGAGGATGGGATCAGGATCACGTGACCTCCCTGCTGTGGGATCATCGATGAAGCTAGCCCTGTTGGAGTTGGGTAGCCCTTTTTCGTCGATGGGGAGAACGCTCGTTCGTCTGCGGAAGGCGGAGCAATATGGACTGTGCCTATGTTTGGGCCTCGTGGAGGAAGGAAGAGAACCTTGGTCACTTTCAAGAAGTGAAGTGTGTGTCCGGGTCAGGGACCACATAATTAAAAATGGATTTATTCCTACTCAATTTTGGTTCTCTACTGTTCCTACTCTCCCGTTCACATCATTGGTTGATGGATGTGGAACGGTCTCTCTTCTGGATCATCCCGAGTTGGATGAGGGTACATCGAGCAAGATGTCTCCCAGGGACGAGCAGGGTGCTCGGGTCCTTAAAACCTTTATGAGGAGTATTGTCCTCCTTTCTCCGGTGCGCGTGCTGAGAGCACGGCACGTCTATGGAGATAAACTTTTGCAGTACAAGGAAGAATGTTTTGTCCTCGCCTGGACATGGATGGAGCGGATCTATAGGCTGCTGTTCATGGAGAGGAACCTGTTTAAGCACCGCCATGGATTTGGTGCTTGGGGGGTGATGTTATGTATTTAATATGTCCTTTCTGGTTTTTATCTTCTTGTATATTCGTCTATGTATTATAAGTACTGAGTTTTACGTATTATAAATAGTCTCGTCTTTTGTAAATATATCAGAGTATAGTTTGAATACACATGATCTAGTGTTACATTATTCCTCCACGTGAATTCTTCTCCTCATGTCTCTTGGTCATCCTGGATCTCTCCTATTATAAATAAGCTTGCGTCTCTCCCTCGTCAAGACGCAACAGTAGCCACGGAGATTTTGTGGCAAAATATTGCGGAAGATGTTGTGTGTACTATATGCAAGTCAGACACGAAGCCTCTTTGCCAAGTTGTGCATTGAATGATATACTGGTCAATTGCTTGAAAAAATTAAGCATATTAAAAAGTATTGACACATATTATAATACAAATTATAAACCCTGATAAATTTTATTTTTTTGATGATACTCTAATTGTGGTTACGCCTTTGTACGAACCAACATAATTATGTAAGATATTAAATTCAATAATACTTTATGTAACCCAAGATATTTATTCGAAAAGAGTTTTATTTGTACGATTTTACATAATAAAGATAGTAGTAAAGAAACACCTTGAGTAATAATAGTTCCAAGAAAAACTCAGTGATAATAAAAAACATATGTTTTCGTCAGTTCATAATAATTGCCAAGTATATTTTTCTACATTTTATATTTTTTTTAAAACTGTAGTAAAATTCAGTGTTCACTAATTTGAAGAGTGAACCCCTATCTTCAATTGAGTTACTTCTACTTCGAAAATGAGGTAAAACTTTGACTCAACCCTGTATTTTAGAAAACTACCTTCTCCTTGCTATATATAATTTATCCCTCTTTTCGGGTCCTTGGACCATATGAGCCTCTAAACTTTAATCCAAGAATAGGCATGAAAGACGATATATTCGCTTGCCAAAGTTTGTTTTCCTACCTTGAATTTAAAATAAAAACAATTCCGATAAATCCAAAAACCTTCCATTAAACCCATAAAATTATTAGCTAAATAAAAAGTTGGACAATCATGCAACTCAATATTCTTTTACATTGCAGTAGAAAGTCTAGATATATCAAAAATTTCTATAGAAAATCAAAGATCTCAAAAAAGCCTTATTTGAAGGTTGTATCTACATAGCAGATACAAGGGTACATATATTTATATATTACAGGAACAACAGTTGTATAGTGCCATGAGTCATCTTTCAGAACTCCTCGACCAACAATTTTCAGAATTAGCTAAGGTATATAGTTGCCTGTTCTCTTTTTTCATGAGTAAATCAAGGGAGAATCCGTAGAACAGATATTGTCATTGGTGTTAAAGAAATTTAAGCCTATTGGACCACAGGGGGACTGTTGTGGCTCAAAGTTTGGCTCTTTTTAAACAATCATTGAGTTTGAAAGACGATAACTTAGTTCACAGTTGACCAATTTGAATTATTTTGATTGAAAAAAAAAGACTTGCAGAATTCAGGATTATTTTTCATATTAAATATAATTAGAATCAAAACAGTCGTGACAAATCTTTTGACGAAAATTCGAAAATGGTGCCATATGTACGTGGACATTTGGATTTTGTCAATTCAGTTATTTTCCAAAAAATAAAGCGGAGTTAAAATAGAATCACTTTCAGTTCAGGCTTTAAGTGGAGAAGTATCGGCCTGCTGTTTACAAACAATAAGAGGAATAGCAATAAGTGATTAGTAATGAGCTCGAAACTTCAAAATTGACCAAGTCTCTATTCTTCAGCCTTTTTAAGATGCCATTTACTTAATTGCTTTATTCGATTACAGAGTTTTCTTTACACTGATTTTGTAAGTTTATTCAGAGTTATTTTTCATTTAGGAGGAAAATACGCAATATATAAACTAGTGATAATTGGAAACCAACAAATTAATAATTTTGAAAAAAAATAAACCTTTAAAATAACCAAGTAATTGAACTTGTTAGTTCATACACATATCATAATATTATTTTGATTAGACTAAATCGATTCAGAAATGGAATATATACATCCTTATATTCATACCATATAAAATAGTAAAGAATGACCGAATTGATTGAATTTAAATATATTGTGGGCAAAACTATAAGGGACGAAAATACTGGGGATATGAGGACCCATATGAAAATAAATTGCAGGAAATAACTGCTCTCGATATTTGCTTTCTTCATGCATAACTATTCTATTTACAAAATCCTCCTTTAAGCAACCTCGGGATGTTACTAACGTAGCATGAAATATGTAAACTAAATTGCGAAACTTAATATCTCAAATAAATACACATAATGCAATACACTTTACATTTTTGGCACTCATCCATACGTACTCGAACATATGTTTGTGTAATGAGGTTGCAAAAATTTCATTTATCTACTCAAAGTTAAAATTTTAATCATAATAGTTAAAAACTATATAAAATTACTTTTAAAATAAATTATGATTGATATTTTTTTTTTTAACATTTATGTATATCCAATGAATTATAAATTTTCCAGAACAATATTTCCATTTATATACTCTCACTTAAAGGATTCTCTTAATAATTACTAAATGTGCTTATATTATCATACCCAATATTAATTACTTTTTTATCAGCAAAATATAATCTGATAGGAGGAAAAACAAATTTAAAACTCGAGTATACATGGTTGATATGTAAACTAATGGGATATATTAGACTGATGAATATATTTTTCTTTAATACAAACACTTAAATATATATTCAAAAAAATCTGCCTTTGTGTATATTAGCTACAGATTCAATAACGGCTGTATGACTTGAGCTGTTTTTTTATATTGAAAATTCCTTTGAACTCTGCATTAAAAATGGGATATATTTTTACGCAAACTGAGCCAGCTCTCATTGGGTGTCTTTAAATAAAATGGATTTTCAACTTTAACAATTTTGAAAAAACTTTAAAAAACAAATTGTTCGAGTTTTAGCATTAGACCTTGCCTGAAATTTGTAGTTTCTAGCATGAAAAGTGGGATCATTAGGTCTAATTAAGAAATATTTTAATTTTTTGATACTTTTTAGAAACCAAACAAAGTAAGATAAAGATATCATAAAATTGATTAACTGCACAGTCAATAGCATCACACAGAAAAGGTTACATAATTTTTTTATGAAAATTGTCAGAAAGCAGATAAAACCAGCATTTTGGCCCAACAAAATTTTATACAGAAAACGCAAAAATATTGCATAAAGTTAGAGTATAACTAAATTTACATATTTTTATCATACAATAAAGATGTATAGCGTGTACAATGTCCATAGGTCTATTTGGTTAACATTTTTGAACAAGTTTTTTAATATTTTATACTCCCACTGCACTAATTATAGTATGTTTTTTTTTTCTCATATAGAAATATTCTATGAGCTGAAATTTTAGATGTTTAGTTTGAAAATTATTTAAATATGTTTGGGTAATATTTTATTAAAATCATATACCTATGTATTAGGAATGGTACGGTACCAAGCTGTATCGCAGTTTAGTTCGGTACGACCCTACACTTAGGTACGTTTTTCCTCTCGGTTCGGTATGTATATACAGGGTCGATATCAAGGCCGGATTAACCATTAAGCTACTAAGGGTTTAGCCTTAGGAACTGGAAAAAGTCGGCCCTCAATTTTTTTTTTCTTTCACTTGGACATTCTGCTAGTCTTTTTAATTCGTATTTCTACATTCCCTCGCAATGCATGTTATGTTATTGTCACATGTCAGTGACGACTGACGATATAACATACAAGCGAAACAACTATTTCTGCGCGTGACACACACACACATCACTCGCTTGCACTGGATGTTATTTGCAGAAAATTGCTGTATTAAAGATATGTATTTAGTTGGCTTAACTCAAGAGTTATACAATTTTTTCTCTGCATCAACATAAATATGAAAGATCTTAAGAGATTCACTTGAAGAAGATCGCTGAGTTACAAATCACTTTCACAAACATAATGGAGTGCCAATGCAGAAGCTGCTCATGTACTTTGTCTTCGCAATGAGAATGTAAGTGCTGCTCTTGAAAATATTCAGGATAATGAACATGAAAAAGCAGATACAAGAAAAATGGCAAGAAATCTGAATAACTCTTTGCAACTTCTGGAAAATGGCATATTATGTGGAATGGCAAACTACAACTTCTCAATAAGTGTAGCATTAATCTGCAATGTTACCATAATGATATTTCACAGCAGTTGGTTATTCAAACAATAAGGGACAATTTTGATGTCTATGAACAAAAGGAATTTACTAAAACACACAACCAAGACTACAAAGCTGTTGCATCTTGTAAGAAAAAGAAAAAAGAAGATGATTCCATCAAGAAGGAGTGGTCCAAGTTCGAGTCAGACTAATTTGTAAAGGTATGTAAGGGATTTAGACCTTATAGTGAGTGCTGAGGGCTCACATACTGAATATAAGTTGTGTCTAATACTATTTTGAGATGATTTTGTTAAATAAATGTCCTCACAAAATATCTCGTTTAAATTTAACCCCTGAATAATAGGAAAAAAAATGTGTGCCTCTTGATAAGATCAACCTTGTATATAATCACATATTAAATATTTGATATTCTAAAAGTTTGTTTATTTACTTTTTTTTTCAAATTAATAGATTTACATAATGAAGTAAGATTGTTATCTATGAGCATAATTTATATCATAAATAATTTATGTTTTTGTTTATGCAAAAAAGAGATAATGACTATGAATATGATAAAAATGATCCCAGTTGACGGAAGCTCAGTGTTATGGTGGAGGGATAATTTAAATAAATTCCCCAATACTTCTAATTTAGTTTTACGATAACTCGATATTGCAGGTACATCTGACTGAAGCGAAATACTTTTTTTGGCACCTGGCGATATTGTGACGGTCTTATTTATCACCGTAAAATGTAAACAACCTCATTTCTTTGGAAAAAAAGTTATAACTTCGTGAATAAAAGTATCATATATACATTATATTAGGCTTTTTTTTTTTTTAGTAAAGTTAAGTATATTTAAAATTAATTTATTTGTACAGAAAATAAATTATTGAAAAATATAATATTGAAAAACTTCATTAATTCAATTTAAAAAAAACATTATACGTTTATAAAGTACCGAACCACGTATCATGAAGGATGAACCGCGTTTCATACGAAACCTTGGATTCAACGTAGCGTCCCAGACCATCTATACACTGAAGTAATTTTTGTTGGATAGAGATTCACGCCCAAATAGATCCATAATTATTCTTTTAACAAAACGATGTTGTCTTGTATAAATATAATTATATTAAGCATAGGACACTGATTTATTTTACTCAAGAGCCTTCTATATGGCTGAGATTTTATGAAAAAAACATTTTTTCACAGAAACATCAAAAGTATAGGATAAAGTTTAATCATTCACACTTTATTCAATCAAATTTCTCACGGGGGTCACTCCCAAAATTTATTTTAATCCATCCATCGATCTTGGAATCTTATAGCATTAGGTTCTTTCCTGAACATATTTTAGTGAAATATATCCCACAATTAAAACATTTAAAAAAAAACACCTTAAATGTGCTTAAAGTTTAAGCGTACATAAAGATTTTTTTTTACAGTTTTGTGTTTGGTCAAGCCAGTTGTGCGTTACAGCGTTCCAAAATGGAAGTAAAAAAAGAGAAAATTCGATACAATATTTAGAGTAATAGCAACCTAGGTAAAAAGGCATTGCAGGCGACCCAAAAAATGTGTGCTGTTTATGGACTCAATACAGTATTGAATGAAACAGCAAAGTGGTACCCCAAATTCCGCTCTGGTAATATGGGCGTAGAAAATATTGATAAGATAATGGAAATGTTAGAATTGTACCGGCATGTTATTGCTTATTTGATTGCCAAGGAACTGAAGATTAGAAGAAAACTATTTGTAACCATTTAAATTGGATAATCCTAACGAACTGTTAATTTATTTGCCAAAATAAATGCAAAAAAGGCGCAGAACTTTTTACTTCACCTATTATTAACAACCCCTGAGATGTCGAGACAAACAAAAATTGCAACTGTCGTCATTTGTTCTTTAGTAAAGATGCTTGTTGGTGGGATTGTTATCATCATTGTCATGGATACCTAACTGAAAAAGAGATAGGGTCATATTTAAAAAAAATACTTCATACGGCAAAATAAATGTGTGCGTGTATAAGATAGTGCGTTTATCAACGATATTCTATTAAACTAATAGTATAACTTAGAAACAAAAAAATTACAAAATTATATTTAATACTACACGCACTTGTATTAGATTGCTCAGTTCCATTCCTATTTTTCATTACATTATCTACTGAACTACACAGTCTCCTCTCCATTGTTGGCAATCAACGTTTAGTTAGATATAGTACATAATTGCAACCAATAAATTGTTAGTAATTGTCTTCGTTTTTTTATAAGGCTTGTTCTCCTTTCTAATAGTGATCTTTTACCTCCATATTGTCACATGACAAGGATCAGAACTTCCTAAGATTACATAAGAAAATAATGTGTCGTAGGACATGTGATTAGTGCCTCATCTTTCAAGAATTAGAAGATACTCATGGTTACATCCCCTATCTGTGTGATAAGATATTCCTCCGATGTATATTTGTTAATGTATTACAATTAGGGCAGTATTGCTAAAATTGGGAAAAACTGAGTTTATAGATGTTTTGATTTTTTAAAGCATATAACATAAGATCAGACCAGGAAAGATGCAGATCCTGAATCGTGCAAAAGCTCCGGAAACTAGAACCCAATTTAAATTCGTGCAATCCAGGATGATGGAGTCGATGAGGAACTTTTTGGTGGGTTGAGGACCTCTGTTGACTTTGAATTGAGCTAGCTTCAGACAAAATAAACTACCGGATTCAATTCGAAGAACAAGGAGGCTAAATATCCCTAAATCTCCCTGAATTATATAACAGGCAACTAATATTAACAAGGGTCTTATTTCAATAATACCGTAAGTCTCACTTCTACAAAAATTGAAATCCCTAGTCTTTACTACTCAAGTTATTAAGATATTATGGACACCCAGGTGTAACAATGTTCCTAGAGCCAACACTGTCATTTTGGATGTGTGGCCTTCCTCATAAACCATATTATATTTATCCCTGTCATCTTTGATAACTCAACGTTGCTGATATCTAGATCGTTCTTTATCAAAACATCAGCCTTGCTTTCTGCTTCTGAAAATGTAATAGGCTGTTGTTGACTCCATGGCATTGTTTTGGCTACAAAATGAAACATTTAAATGTATTTTTCACAAAAGATGCGCAATTTGTCTTCATATATGCCGGAAAATCCATAAATATGAAGCACCGTATTTCGTTGTTAGATCCAGGGTTGTGAAGTCAGATGATCTTTTTGCGACTCGACTCCAATTCCGATTATTTGAAATTATTCGACTCTGAGACAAAACTTTTTGAAATTATTCGACTCTATTTATTTGAATTTATACAAATCCAAGTAATGTTGTTTTGTTTTTTTTTGAATTATCTTTTATTAGACTTTGATTTTAATTGTATTTGATTTAAATAGTCTTTGTTTTCATAAATTATCATAGTCTGACTGTTATTCATTCTATAAATAGTTTCCATACTCAGGAATGCATTGAAATTTCAGATTGTTTTTTAACGTTTTGATTCATTCTATAAAAGTTTCCTTGATTTATTCATGACTATTCATGTTTTTTCTTATTTCATCTTCTTCTAATTCTCCCTCAGTTTTAAAATTTTCGATAACCCCACTGATTCTAAGGTTATATTGTAAAGGGAACTCTTAGCTTTTTTTAATTGAATTTCATTACGACAAACTTGATGCATAGGGTCTACATAAACTACCGCAGCGAGTAAAATATTGGTATTCAACAGGCTGGCCTCTCTTTGTCTCATAGACTCCTTGATAGTTGTTGATTTACCTTCTGGAGTTTAATTTATTGTTATACTAACTTTTTCCAATCTTTTACAAGTAAGCCAGCTGTCATATTAGTATTTTATAATTTCTTAATTAATATATATGTTTGTTTCAGTATATCACTAAGACATTGTCAAATCCAGGTTTGCCATATCAACCAATTTAGATTTTAATTCAAGGATGCCTTCGATCATTAAGTAAGTGTTCCTATCATCTTCAACACTACTCTTGACTGTCGACTGGGCTATAAAGTTTTTGTCATCTTCACTGACGTTGAAATTATTGAAAACCGACAATTTCTCTCTTAAAGTCACAATAATAACATGTAAAATAATCAAATTAATTATATTCTTCTGCCTAAAATATGCAACTCGAACGAATCAGACTCTTACTCCACAACCCTGGTTACATCTTCTATATTTTCTTACAATAATACTAATAAAAGTGTATTTATTAAGATATCCTATTTTTTACATTAATTAATTTCCCCCCTACCACTAAATCATATAACAGATAACTGATGTTAACAAGGGTCTTAATTCAGTAATATCATAAATCTCGCTCCTACTTTCTACAAAAATAGAATCGCTATTCATTACTGCTTAAGTTATGAAGGAATTATTGAAGCCATTAAAAAGGCTTCGAAGAAGGTTTTTTATGAGTTCTTATACTTTATCTAACCAACCGTAAATATATTGGTCTTTTTGTATAAAATATGTTTGTTTGATAATATTTCCTAGTCTTTCATCAAAAAAATATAATTATATATTCTCCATCTGTTACTTTAGATTATGAATTCACAGACATATATAAAATACTGGGCCGATAAAAAGTTTAGGAAAATTAATTTAATTGAGTTTTTAGAGGTTATAGTTAAGTTTTATGCGAAAGTTGCGTTAACAAAAAATAAAAGATGATTGGTTACCTTTTAAACATTTTATTTACCAAGTCTCAGGATAAATATTAACGAAAATTGAGCAAAAAATACATTAATTGGCTAATGATATTGTAAAGATCCTTATTGAATGCAGAACCACTGTCTAGAAAATCAGGATTAAGGTCAACAATGATGAAGGCACTAGTGATCGTCATAGATGTCGAAACCTGATCAGATTAAAGCCTGAAATGGCAAAAGAAGCTTCTTTGAAAATCCGAGGTGGAAGATGACGGATATGGCAAAGAAGCGATCGGTGAACCGTTCTACAGTGTCCAATGCGGTAAAATAACCTGATAACAAGTATATCCAACATATTCAACACCCTTTTCTCACTCAACCTCAGCCACATTAACGATTTTATCGGTGCAAAAAGCTTTAGAATGATATGAGGTATCACGGAAACCGAATTTTGTTCTTCTCAGAAAAGAAAACATTTACTGTGTAAAATAGGCAAAAATATTGGGTCTTATGTTTTGGAGAAATCAACCGCAACCTCCGTGAAGTGTACACCACCAAACATCCAGCCTCAGTAATTATGATTGGCATTATTTCATCTGAAGGTCATAAAATGAAGCCATTTTGGTTCCCTGTCGGGTATAGATTGACTAGCAAGGATTAGTTGATGATTTTGCAAGCAAAAGTGCTTCCTTAGGTTTGCAAGGTCACAAAACAATCTAAAAAAGCCTATTATTGCTTTCAACAGGACGGGACTCCTGCACATATGGCAAAAATTGTGCAGGATTGGATTGCCAAAAAAAATGAAGTTCTAGACGAAGGACATTTGGCCACCGCAAAGCCCCGACCTAAATCCCCTTGATTACAGTATCTTGTGTCAGCCTGTAGAGAACGTCACAGCAGTATCGAGTCTCTAAAACAATTGGTTGAGAAAGAGTGGCGATTAATATCGAAGAACTTAGTTGTCAATGTTTGTAAAGCGTTCCGGGGGCACGTGAAGTGTTTGATTGAAGCTGAAGGTGCTCAAATTCATACATACCGTTATTTAAGGAGCAATAAACATGTTGTTTCTTTTTAAATGTCTATAATTTCATTTAGAACGGCTAGGTGTAATTAATTGTTCAACGTTCATTATGTTCCAAGAGTTTTATACGACATGGTAAGTATAATGGGAACATGTATTTAGTTTCTTCACTGATACTTATAGTAGGTATCATATCTTATATCTATTAAGGGTAAATATAGTTTTATAGGGCTAAAAAATCAATTTTAATATTGGATTGACTAAAAACTCCAAGGCAGTACTCGTGTTTTGGATTGGAGGGATGTCACAGAGGGTTAATTATCAAATTAGTAAAAAATACTTGTTTTATCCACATATTGTTAACATATTTCTATATAAAAAAGATGTGATTGGTTATAAAATATTTGTGTAATTCATACAATATTACAAATAAATATGGGAAATGACAAGAAAATCATGGCAAAAAACTATTTCTTATTGGTTTAATAAAATTGCGTTCCTATAACTCCAATGGATAACTGTGTACTTTAGTGATTTTTTTTAACATTTTCTTTTTTTCAATAAAGAAAAAAAAATAATTATCAACTTCTTTAAAGGGTATTGATATGAATACATTAATAAAATATCATCGTATTATATTTAATATTATCGAGGAGTTCTAACCCTCATTCACCCTTGGTTCCGTTACATTTGTTATGATTTGTTTATTTTTTTGTTATATACAATCCTCATAATTTTTATAAATGTTTTTATTATTATATTTGTTGGATAAATTTTTCTCAATAAATGGATTACGACCCAAAAGTAGGTGAGGGAAGATATTTTATATTTGTCCTCAATATTGTAAGCTAATGCAATATTTATACGAATTTTATCGTAAAAAGATAGATTCCTTTGATATTATGATTCTATTATAACTATTTTAGATCTTACAATTTGGTTTTTTATTTGCATTTGTTCGATTTTAAAGTTTGTGTAAGAATAAATTTAATAATATATATTTTTATAAATATCCAAAACTATTTTTATTATCTAATACACGGGTGGCCTCAGGGGTTAGGATAGGGGGTGTATCCCCCCTTCCAAAAGAAATGCCCTTTTCTAGCTTTTGATTTTTTTTTCCTAAAAATATATTTTTTTCGTTAATAGGTGTGGATTATTGAAATAATTTCAAAAAAATCAATTTTTTGTGAATAGCTGTGAATTTTAAAAAGGATTCCTAAAAAATTTAATTTTTAAGAATAGCTATAAATTTTTTTCAAATTTTGAAACTTGATTTTTTAATTTTTTTGTTTTTTAAATTTTTTTTGTGAATATCTATTAATCTTTAAATCTATGTAAAAATCTTGTAAAGACAGTTTTGCATAGTATATGACCTCAATTTTTGTATAAATTTTGCACCTTTATTTTTTTAGGAATCAATATGTTTTTCCATCAGACGCATCAATTAAAATTGTAATAGAATAGGAGCGATATGAGGGATATGTTTTTTGTAAAGTTCATTTTTTGCTTACATTACTTATACAAATAAATTATATATCAATTTACATGAAACAAATGTAAAAATAACTCAACCGTATGTGATTATTGAAAAAGTCATAAACCAAATTAAACACATCTAAATATGTCATCATGGAAATATTAAATTTATATTTAAATATCAAATATCTACATATATAGGTGTTGCTGTTGGTCAACCTGTAACTTCATCTGCCCCCCTTGCTGTGACATTCCTTCTTTTTATCTATAGTTTATTTCTTGTTCATTTTGATCCTTTGTAGTTTTTTCATTTATAAATGATGTCTGCTATAATATTCTGAAAAAAGAAAAATTATAATCTAAAATCTTTTGTTTCCTATCACTTGGCTTCGTCGAAATAACGGGTTTAATGTATACTATTTCTCCAGAAACATCGGATTTTGTGTAACTGCCACCACAATAAGTACACATAACGTAAATATTTACCTAAAAAGGATTGGTTCGAGTACATCATACGCATTCAAACCATCCCTAATCAGAAGAACACGATTAAATAAAGAGATAAAACAGTAATGTATGCATTTAAAATAATATATTATATCTATGACAGTATGACAATATTCATGTTACAGTATTGGTCAGATATAAAAGTGTAGGATTATGGATTAAACTAAAGCTGAAAGGTTCAACAAAGGAAAATATTCAACTGTTGAATAAAATGTACATATTACTTACAATCCAAACGATCCCAGTATTTTAATGAATTGTACAGTTTCTAATTTTTGTATATTTGTCTGTTCGAAGATTTTGTCATAAGTTTTGACTTCTGGTACAGAATTGTTTCTGAATACTTTTGAAGGATACCGTAGGAACCAAATGGTGCATTAAAATTTGAACACTTTGGATTTTAAACTTCAACAAGATATGAATTATTAATGAGCAATAGAATTTGACAAAAGTAATACTGTAAATAGATGTGTATCTCATCTTTCTTAATTATTAATCTAGTAGGGCTTATCGGCAATTATGGATTCCAGGCAGGAAGTAGCGGAAGGATTGACACTCTCTGCAGATGTAATCCCCTGTCATGGCGTCCCAGTGCTAGCTGAGAGTGGATTTGAAGGCCTCGGTGTTTGGATGATAAAGACTGCAGGCCTTCCCATCTACTTGCACCCAAAAAGGGTAGTCGAAGTGATTGGCATCAGGGCAGCAAGGAGAACAAAAGTGTAAAAAAAAGAGTTCAAAAGAACACAAAAGACTCATTCAAAAGAGTTTTGCAACGGACTTGAATAGTTTTCTGTCATTGTTGGTGGTGTCAAAAGTGGCTTTTCCACCCTAACAAGGCTTTACCTCCCATCTTTTGATAGCTCTCTGGAGTGGCTGGTGTGAAACCCTGATATCTCTTGTATAGGCCCTCATGGACTTTAGAGGGTTGGACTTGGCTGTTTTCTTTAACTCTTCCAGATCCAGTTTGTCCTTTTTGACAGAGCTCTTCTTCCTCTCCAACGTTTCGGACTTGTTGAGGGCATAAACGATGGTCCTGGAGGCCCCCAAGTGCTTTGATTGTGGGAATGGATATTTGTCGATCATACTCAAGTGTCATTTTTGTGACTTATACGTAAGGTAAAGAGCTCAAATTTGTTTAGTTTTGTAATCAATTACTTTTGCTTTAAGATATCTAAATATGAATTAAGCTTAATCATTCAACCTTCACCATTTATTTGAAAAAGTAAGTGTTCAGATTTGAATGGATCATCCGGTACAGTTAAATAATATTTTGATGTATTTTGAGTCTCCTGAGTATAAAGTAGTTAGGTCGTCAGTAAACAATTCTAATTTATATTCAAAGTTTCTTACTATAATCCCTTTGATGACAGAATAATATTAAGTTTTACTTTATAGGCTCAATGTAATTATGAAAAGACAAGGTGACATGGGGTCGCCTTGGCAACAAAATTTACAGACTAAGAATCTATTGTTACTCATTTAATAGAATGTGTGGAGGTCACTTACATAAATTTCTACCTTCTTAATAGTAAATATTACTATATTCGTGCTGAAAATGAGTATTAAAAAAAAAAAAAAACTAGTTGTCGAGGTGGTTATAGTTAAGTTCGTTGTAGCTGACTAAATCAAAAAATATATTATCATATAATTTTATTTAAAGGTTATGGGTAATAATGAACAAAAATATATTTCGTTTTCCAACAAAAATTATTTTATGAAATAAATATAGAATGGGTAAGGATGTCCTTGATTTGAAGAACACATTTGAACTATTCAACGTTTACCCTACTCATTGCCTTTTTATTAACATCAGCTAAGTTAATGGAACTGGTTAAACAATACCAAAAGCAAGATTAACTCTCTATTAGGATAATTAAATTGTTGATACTGGACTCAAAAGTAGCGTTAGAGTCATACAGCTCAAGGGTGCATCCCTTCTCCCACTTTTATAGACTTTTTAAAGTGATCAAAATACAAAATTTGTGTATTTACTTATAAAAATAAATGTGTCATAATTTTAGCTATTTTTTTTTTTTTTTGGTTTTTATAATACAAAAAAATTATATCAAAAAAATAATAAAATCATTAAAAAAGAAAAAAGTTTTTAAGGAACGCGAAAATGTATATTCTAGTTTAAAATTATTTTCCTCTGGAGGGCCTTTAGTCAACTTAATTAATATATATTATACGCAAGGTGGTGTGATTTTCTGTAGCCTGGACAAATATAAATATAAATTACCAGAGGGCGCTGGTGTCTTTTCCATAAGATAACATCATTATCATTCTGGATTTTATTTCATTTTATAACATTCTCTGTCACCTTATTTCCAAACTAATATAAGCAAACAAAGCTTGTGGCCTACTTTAGTCTTTAGATCTTTAGTATTTATTTGCATCTTATAACACTGAAAAACTACTTTCCCAAAAATGATGGATATAAAATAGGTAAAAGTTATAATCATTTTCAAAATGAAAAAAAAAAGTTATTCATTCGAATTTTATCCTTTTCCAAAAAACTTTCTTTCAAAATTGTCAAAAAAGTCCATTAGGAATGCCACCCCTCCCAAAAAAAAAAATCATAATGAAATCACCATTATATAATTTGTTGACCCATACGCCATTGCCTACCAGCGCCCATGCTTAACTCTTTTCTTTTTTCCAGCTTTTCTTTTTCTCGGAGGAGTTACTTTGCTAACACAAAAACACCCTATTTATTTTTTTTTGACAGCTGTCAATTCCCTCCTCTAATTTGAAACAGCATGGCTATTTTATAATTTATTCTTTTTCATAAATAAACGAAGTCAAATTATTTGTGGATACTTATGATCCATTTCCTACAGGACAGGAATACAATTTCGTGTTCTTCTTTTGTCATATATCTATATTGACCATCTTATTATTTCTATGATGAAATTTTGGCTATCTTACATTAATAAAAAAACAATATTCTCATACATTATGGAATCAATTACTATTTAGGATTTTAATATCATTAAAGATATGTATGTAATCATTTTAAAAATGGTTAATAAATAATATGATAATGATTGTCTGCGATAATTTAAGAAATAAATAGCAGTTGGTATGATTGAAATTTGGCTAACTAAAACATGGTTTTGGCCCTTTGTTCTGTTTCTTTTTGGAAGAAGTTTGCTTAATACAACAAAGGTAACGGCGTGTTTTCTCTGTCTCTGTCTTGTTTCCAACTAATTGAATATTACAGGTCCTGTGATATTAGATCATTTTTTCGAATTTATCAATCAAAATTAATTTATCTGTCTGGAGTATGACCAAATGAAATTGCTGAGTCGTTCCGATACATTCCACTAGAACATGAAACACTTATCAAATTATGTATTTTGCTCTTGCTCAATTCTCATTTCCAATATGATCCCATCATTCAAATTATAATATAGCATTTCAATTTATAATTCCCATTGGTATTATATTTATCCGGCATAAGACTTTCTTTTTGGAGAGCTTTTTATTGTCGAATTAATTTTTTTATAAATGAATTGTATTTAACATTTATTAGTAATTCTTCAATATATATGTAATTGATATTCTTATTTTAATTTTGGTGAGCTTATATTTATTTTTAATTTTTTTTTAAATTAAATCCATTTGCATTATCATTATCTACTTAACACTAATATGATTCCCAATACTTAGATTTATACATAAAATTAATCATTTGATTTTTTTTTTCTATAGAAGTTCTAAAAAATATAATAATTATTTAGTAATATTTTATTTTTATTAATAAAATATATGATGAATATATATATCATGATAAAAGAAAGCTTCCTTGGTGCTCAGGAAAGAAGCAGCGGATAAATTTAACTTGCTTTGGGTACAGCAGTTCACCTGCTAAAGTACTATAGAATAGTAGAAGGATCCCGTGGTGCCTAGAAACACAGCGGCGGTAAAGTTTAAACTGTTTTTTGGCCCAATATTTCACATGTACAGCCTGAGGGACGGGGTATATTTTAGATATCATGAGGGTTTCTTGAAGCTCAGGGAAGCTGCTGCAAAAGAATTTAACTTACCTCAGGCCCAGTAGTTCGCCTGCACAACCCTTTGGCGAATATGTATTCTGGAATATTGAAAAGGGTTCTTGGTTCTTATAAATGGCGTGCCTGTGCTGTTTAAACTGCCTTGAGGCCCGGTACTTTACTTGGACCAAAGTGTATTTTTGGATACTATGAGGGTTTCGAGATGCCCAGGGAAGAGCATCTTGGAAGGGTTCCTTGATGCCTAGAAACGCGCCAGTGGAAGAGTTTAAACTGTATTTTTTCCCAGTACTTCAACATTATAGCCAGAGAGTTGGATTTTGCCATATTGGGAGGTTCCCTTGATGCTCACGGAAGCAGCTGCGAGACTGCGAGTTTGGGGTCTGACAACTACAATAGCAACTACTTCCTCATTGCGTGAAAGGGGAGTCCCTTTATAATGCCTATATTTTGTATAGGCATACTCAAACTATCAAAATGAGAATAATTATTTAACTTTTACGGTTTTTATTTTTTTATATATTTAAGCATAGCGTTCTTAATTGATTTTAATTTATAAATGTTCCGGGCCACACCAGACCAAACTATTCTTGTAGTTATATATCTAATAGTAAACTTATTCAGCTCGATTTATTATTTTTACAAGAAGCATCAATTTGGACAGTATTCAAGAATATATTCAGTTTTTTTTTAAATGTAAATTTTCAAAACTGTAAGGTCGTTCAGCTACCTATAAATATTCTTTTTAGCTGTTTAAACGTTTCTCTAATGTTTTATGTACATACAGTTAAGAATCATTTTTTAACTTGAGACATTTACTTTTCCCAAAGTTGAAGTTATTGTTTATACTCTTCAAGCCTTCATCAAATGTGAGAATGTTCAATTTAATTAGTATTATCTATATCAAGGGTTGGCAATCTTTAGAGAAGTAGGGGCAAAAGAGCTATATAGCGTCATGGTGAAGGGCCAAAAATCTATCGTTGTAGAGTCATGGTAGGAGACCATGTTATTGAATATATAATTGAATTTGGGGGTGTTTAGAGAAGACAATGATTCAATATAATATTTTATTTAAGCAATACCCTTATTTTTTACTACAGGAGTTACAATAAAGAAATAAATATCAACACAATTAAAGAAGGAAAGTAGTAAAATGACAAATTATTTAATGAAACACTTGCTTTTCCTTATTTTATGATATTTTTTCTATATCTGGTGTAATAATCTGTCGATGACAGGAGAATAACTTTTTTAATGGATATGGCGAGTTTCATACTGCCCTTTAATGTTCGAAACTTTCATTTCTAATTAGTATGCCCATATTTAGATTATTGTCCATGATAAGATGGCGGGCCACTCAAAATTCACTCGAGGGCTGATATGGACCGCAGGTTGCGTACCTCTGTTTTAAATGAATCAGAAGAGCTCATAATTAATTTCTTAATCTCTGTACAACGTCGGGTAAACCTACTCTAGTGATAATTATATATGAAACATACTTAACTTTTAGTCTATGTGTTGTTCATTTAATAATTGTATAACTCCGGTTTGGCACAAAATTCATCCCATACTTTTCAAAGTTTTTATTACAGGTCGGGTCGGATTACTTCAATAACAACCGAAATAAATACCCTTATGTATTGTAAATCTATATAAGTAAATATTGTTAAAAGGTAAGTTTAAGTCAAGATAAAAAAGTATTATATTGTTAGTAATAACCTAACCAAATAACATTATCCAATGAGGATCAAAAGTTAATTAAAATATAATTCTAGGAACTTGTTATATAACTTATTATTTTTATTTGATATGTATACCAATTTGTTTTGATCTCAAAAGACAATAGTGTTCCAAAAATTGTTTGTATTCAAAATCATTTTTTATATTATTATTGCCAAGATGTCAATCTAAATTTCGTATCTTGTCATGATTCATCATAAGTGAGTTTTAAATATTTTGTAAGGTACTGAATATCATTATTGTTGTTTTTTTAATTTCTACAATACAACTTTAAACCAATATTACTTTTTATTATTATTGAAAATTATCTGTGAATCAAACCAAATATTTGTAATGAGGGAGATAAGAAAAGCAAAAACAAATAAGGGCCCACTTTGCCTTTCTAAATTGTATTAGAGACCCTTGGGATACGACTGATAAAAAGAGAAATCGAGAAACACCAGAGTCACAACCCTCCGGTCCACTTAATCGCCAAACGTATCTGGAGGCTGGGTTTTTCTAACAGAGAAACACATTCACCAACTCCAGAAAATAAAGAATGATACATCGTCTTACAATTTTGATGATTATGTAAAATATTTATTTAGAAATTTCATAGATAAGAGTTGAAGCTCAGACTTTGTACTTTTCATAGTTATTTTATCATCACTCATGGTTATGAAATTGCTATTTCGTAGATCACCATTGTAGTTTTAGTAAGAATTTTGAGGGGGAAATTATTCTGAACAACACTACATATTAGTAAATGTAATGTTTGATCTGTAGCTTGAGGTTTTTTTTTGTATTGTACACAGGATGGGGATTTTTAACTAAGAAAGTTGAAGAATAATGTACATATATTTCAATTTATTTCCCAAAATTAACCATAGTGAAGTGTATCACTCAAACCATCCACCTCCAGCTTGGACCACAACCTCTAACCGATCCCAGAACCTGGCACAATCCTTAATGAGGAACTCTTTGTCAATATTGGCCACTGCTTCCAGTCAAAGTACTACAGCACCTCCAACCCATTCCCTAAGGACTCCCCTGATTTATGTGCACATTATTGATGGAGATAATATTTCATTCAAATGTTGAAATACGTCATTCACATCGTTTTAAGACCTGTAGTATGAATAATAATTATTAGGATATTAAATGTGCGTGACCTCTAATACAACTCAATTATTCATATTAAGATAAAATAATTAACAACACTGCCCTCATATTAAAATATTTATGTTTAATTATGAATTCACTATGTACAAAATAAGTTGTACATTACATAAGATTAATTGTTTATTTGATTTATCATTTTGTTTAATAATCATTTGAACCTAATTGTACAAATATTACGTACTACTTAAAAAAGTTATGTTCGTTATTTTTGAAGCTTTGTTATCATCATTATGAAGGTTTAATATGCATGTAAGTGGATAATTTATTTATTTATTTAGATATATACATTAACCTTTTGTTACTTCCCTTGTGTATTTATCCACCCAAGAGACTAAAACATCTTTCAAATATCACATGAATATCAAATTTTTACTTCAACCAGGGCCATCCACAGGGGGTGGGCAAGAGGGGTTGTAGCCCTCCTTAGATTAAATAATTATTGTCTTTACTATGCACTATCATAGTTGAAATTTAATTTTTGCATTTATATTTCAAATATTTAATATTTGGTGAATAGCTGTCGATTTTTGAACTCTTTTTCGAAAAAATTAAGTTTTTTAATTTTTTTTTTAAATTTAGAAATAATTTTTTTTTATTGTATATTTTCATATAGAAAATTCATTTTTGAAATTTTTCTCCAAAGTTTTCGAATTTTTCTCAAAAAATTCAGAGATACAAGCAACCAACCAAGTAAATTCATTTTTACTGATATAGAGAATATTGTAGCATAATGCGGTGTTTGGAGTCGTTTTGACTCGTTATATGGTGTTTTTTTAATACTATGATAATAAATTATTAAAAACCATATGTGGAGGTAAACAATAACATTTGTAGTTGTCGTTGAATTCGTAGGGAAGGGTCCTGTAGATATTTGATTTAATACGTATACTTAAAAGTTTTGGCTAATTTATACGTTATACGAACTAGAAATTAAAAATGCTGCTGAATAAATATTTGTTTAGTTTTGATTATTTAAATCTTACAATATTGAAATGACTCAATTAAAACTCAAGTAAATGCCCTACTTATTTAAATTTTACTATTATTTACAAATAAAGAGTTTTTCGTTAAGAGTGCTTCAATTTATTATATAAATAAAACACGATCAGTTAAAGATTTTGCCAAATTTATCTTTTTAGTACAAATTATAAACATATACATTTAGTCTATAAAAATCAATTTTTCTGGCATGCCCACCACGAGCATTTTTACTGAAGTATAATCGCTGAACCCAATTTTCCACCACTTTATCCAATAAATTGAGAAAGATTGTGGCAATTTTGTGTTTAATTTCTTTTGTGAGATTTTCTAACGTCGCCGGCTTGTTTGTATACCAATGACTTCACGTGATTCCAAAGAAAATAGTCTAAGACCGTTAAATGGCATAATCAAGGCAGCAATCAACTGCTCCATTTCAATAAATAACACACCACCAAATTTTGATTTGCCATCAATCGAAGGTTACGTTTGCCGTGTGACAAGTCTATACCTTCTAATTGAGGCCAAAAAAATCATTTATCCTTTACAGTAACGCGGTGATTATCCTTATCAACGAAAACATATGCCCCGATGATCCCCCCAGAATGAAATACACACCAAAGAGTATTTTTTTTCGTGATGTAATGATATCTTGTGAAGCACTTGTGGATTACTCCCTGACCAATAGTGCATATTTTGCTTATTAACCAAGCCATTGAGCCAAAATGAGCTTCATACCTCAAGATGATTAGATTTTTTTATTACAATTTACAATCACTGATGAAGTGTATATCGCTCCCCGGTGAAATGTATACTAATGAAACTTTTTAATCTCAAATAAAAATATATAAAGGGCCTAGTTTTTTAACAAACAGAAAAAAACAATAAAATTGAAGCATCTCTAATGAAAAACACTTCATTTTCATCTATCTTGCCTAGGATTTCAAATAACTTATAACAAATAAAATATTTTTAATTTAAAAATCATACTAGAAAAGAAAAATAGTAAATAGTTTCTGTGTTACTAATAAATTTTGGAAGTAATTATCGAGGTTTCACAAAATATTTACACTGTTCAACGACAAAAAGGGTACAAGAACGACATATAACGAACATAGTACTGTTTGATCCACAAAATACAAATATAACCTTATTTTTCTCAATTATAAAATACTTTTTTGGGGTTTTCCTGAGTGGAATTTTCCCAAAAAGTATTTTATTTTCAGCTATTTTCTAACATTTGGTATTCAATGCTTTTCCAAGTGCTTGGTAGCTTCAAAGCCTAGTTCTGAAATATGTTTAAAATGTTTGTATCATGTTTATAACTCGAACAAATCTTTATTTAAGTTTAAAAGTGGGTGCTTTTTACTCATAGGCTCATTCCTACAAAAAGAGGATACACAGAAAAAATATAAATATTTCATTTGATAGGTGAAAGTCTTTTCTTTTTTTATTTTTTTTATTTATCAAAAACCTTTATATTATTGTCAATGTAAGATAAAGCCAACATAGTATGTCAAAAATAAAACTTATCTTTGAATTAATTTCATAAGAGAAGTCCATATATTTTTGTGCCATAGTACAAAAGGAAAAGAAGAAAAGAAAGATAAAGAAAGTGTCAACGTATGTCGAACTCAATAGGTGTGAAGTTTAATTTCTCTTTTCAGTATGATCCCAAAACTTGACTCCGAAATGAAGGAGTATGCAAATGTGGTAAGGAATTCCTGGCAACTAAGTTAGTTCTTAATTGACCCTGGCCAATAGTATTTGATATTGTGAGTATCTGCATCGAGGATTCCCTTGAACGTTTGTCTCTTGGAATCCCTCACTCACTAGATTTCTGTAACGAGTGATATTGTGTTTAAGGAGCTTGAAATAAGGATGTATGCGTGTATGAAATGAATTCATAATGAATAAATGTCTAGATGGGGGATGATCATTGTCCAGAATACAAAAGCTCAATATTCTTTCGAGTCTTCATTCTATGATTTACTTAAACTACTTGGACTATACTGATATATTACCAGAGTTTAAGATGTTGATGATGAATCAATATATGTATTTTTACCAATGACAAATATGGTAATCTTAGATATGTCATGCCATTGATTTAAATGTGTGATTAGTATATCCTATATATTTCTATAAATTGTAATTTGTATGTAATTATTTAAATGAAAATAAAGATATACCTATTATTTATTTTGTAATTAAATTCAGCTTCATTAGTCAACCTGCGTAAATAAATCCGGATTAAAGCAACTCTTTGTTTCCAACAAAAAAATTGCTCTGATCCAGATTTTGTTTTTCTTCAAAGGTCATACAAAATATTATTTTTAATAAAACTACATAATAAAATAAATCTATATGTTGTTAATTTTAAAGCATATTTATTAAATATGATTTTGCCAATATCCACTGTTTTAATATTTTTTTAAATCAATTTTATTTAAAGTGGGATCGTTAAACATAAATTATTTTATAAACTTCACACCTCTTAATAAGCAATTTGATCTTTGTGGCCATGGAATGTTCGTATCAACACGGTTCAGCGAGTCATTTTTCTCTGAGATGGATGTTGTGAAAAATAAATATAGCAACATAGACACTCTAAAGCACTTAGAACAGATATTGCGGATTTTCAAAACCAATTTGTATGCAAACTTTAAAAAGATAACTCAAAATTCACAAACTAAGGATTGTCATCATACTTAAGTATAATATTGTGAAAAAAAAAAAGATTCAAACGTCAGTATATTATATCTTGTTATATTTATATGTAATAAATAAGATATAATTAAATTATTGTCAATGTTTCATTAGTGTGTGGCTCGAGAGATGATCAACTTATTTCATATTAAAACACCCAGAAGACTATTGAGAACCCCGGACATAAACCTTAAGAATCTCTTCACGTCCCTAATCGCTCAAAAACGAATAATAATTGTACAAGTTTAGGCTTATCATAAGGATTTTTAGTACATATTCCTTTGATTTAATTGAAATATCACTGTTTATAATTGGAATCTAGTAATATTCTTTACTGTTATTTAATCTTTTTTTATTCATACAGCCATTAATGGATTTTAATCAATATTTATTTGAAATTTGCTTTTTTTATGTAGTAAATAAATTAACTTTGAGCCCCCTTCTTCAATTATGATGTAATTTATGACGTCCAGGAAAATACTTTATGGAAGTTAATTTTATCGAATCCTCGGAGAGGATCATCCAACTCTTAAGTCTAAGTAAGTAGGAGCAGTTAACTAGATTAAGGGTTCCTTTTTCCACGGTGCTTAGATACTCTCACATTCATCAGGTGAAGAGCAGTTAGTTACGATTTCACCAGCATGCCTCCATCCATCAACACCAACCTCATACTCCATTCTCAAAAAGTAGTTACTATTTCAAATTTAAAACAAAATTTATTGGTTCGTTTTACAGTGTTCATTCATCCTTATTTGAAGCTCCTTAGACACAAGACCACTCTTTGGAAAGCTGTTGTTAGTCAAGGATTTGAAGAGACGGACATTCAAAGGAAACTTCGGAGCATGCACATGCAATTACTGACTGAGCATAGACGGTTTCTAGAATATCCATTGACTCGAGTATAAAATCTTCCACCCTTGGTGGAAAAGCAAGAGTTCATCTTTAACACTATGTACTCGTATTATCTGTAGTATTTGGAAATAATATATTCAATTTTCTGGTTTTCATTTAATGCTAAAGACGTTGCTATTAGTCAATCCAAAGCACTGAGCTTCTACTTGAACTTTTCACGGATCATACACTCTGCCATTTTTACAACAAGCCCCACTTTTGAGCAAAAGTAAATCAAATAGAATAAGTTCTCGATGTTTTCTTTACAGAAACAACACACCTTAGACCAGGGTTCTAGATTTTTCTTTTTTTTAAATCTGATTTATATGATTAAAATCGATTTTTTATGAAGAAAATCTTAACGGCACTAATAGAAAGTATAATTATAAATTAATGGATTCTACTAGTTGTATATCACTCTCATAACACTAGATACCAGACC
This sequence comes from Lepeophtheirus salmonis, assembly GCF_016086655.4. Classification (NCBI taxonomy): domain Eukaryota; kingdom Metazoa; phylum Arthropoda; class Copepoda; order Siphonostomatoida; family Caligidae; genus Lepeophtheirus; species Lepeophtheirus salmonis. The sequence continues at coordinate 30,445,233 of NC_052132.2, forward strand.
TGTGGAGTTGTAGTCGAACGTGCCCGGAGTTGGGTAACTCATAATCCAGTGCACACCTATATAATATATTCCCTGTGAAGAGTGATTAACAAAGTGCCTCAGTTCTTGTTGAAGAGTCACACAGCAAGGATGTCAACTGTGCGAATCAAGCCATCTGGACAAAAGCATGAACCAGTTAGCCTATATTTTGACGAATTACCTTCAAAATCTGGTAAAGGTTGCAGAGACAAGTGCAAGACTGCCCGCTGGAGATGCAGAGTCTTGTGGCAAGATTAAAGTCCAACAGAGGGAAGTGTCATCAGAATCTACAAGAAGCGGCAACCACAAAGGAGGAGCTTAGTAATCCAGACAAGGAAGTTAGTATCTAATAAACAAGTGTATTTCTGTACGTAATGTGATTTTTTACGTTTTTAAAGACATCAAATGCAAAAAGAAATCTTGATGCCAATACTTAACATTGATGTTTTGTGTTTTGTTATTGCTATTAGGTGCTTAATTTATTTTTTCAGGAACTATAGCCACAGCATCAGTGTTTCATCTGCAGAGGCTTCAACAACTGAAAGATCATGGTCAGCCACCCCTTCTACTGCCTAATCTGTAAATGTCAAACAAAACAGCATCTCTTGAGAAATTTATCATAAAAACTTCAACCTTCCAAAAAGCCAGTCTAGATGAAGAAGTTACTTGAAATATATTTCCAAAAAAATCTTTATTTCATCTTGTGTTTCATCGTCAGTTTCGCAAGATGGTCAAGACACTTTAGTCAGGTTAGACTCCACCTTCGAGACAACAAATTGCTGATGAATATTTGTCAATAATTTATGAGAAGGAATATGAAAAGTGTGCAAATTCCCTAAAAAATAAAAATGTATATCTTGCAATAGATGAGTGGGGTGGTCCAACATTAATAATTAAACCATTATTTATGTTCCTTTAACAACATCAACTGGCCATTTTTTTCTAATTTGATACTGTAGACAGTCCGGCCATCCTCACATTGCTGAGTACCTTCTACAACTTGCACAATCTGCAAGCAAGAAATTTAAAGATTATTCCAGTTTTTGGGTTGATAGTATAGTAGCAGAATATGCAGCAAACGTTACCAAAATCCGTAAACTATTAGAAGAATCAACTGAACGTAATATTATCTCCTATGGTTGTGCTGCACACCTTCTATATATACTGGCTCATGACCTAGAATTTGATAATTTAAAAGAGCGTATGTGTTTTGTAGTCAAATATTTTAGAAATAATCATCATACTGGTGCCAAATTTTGTCAAGAAGGTGGTAATAATGCCCCAAGATACTAGATGGATCACTATGTCAGACTGCCTCAAGATTTATGTAAACAACTGACCAATTCTAATGAAGATCTGTGAAGTTGAAAGAGAAAGGATTGTTCGAGCTGTAAGGCGTAAGGTATCTAATATTGGACTCAACCACTCTGATGAGGAGCTATTGGCTCCATTACAGCCAATGGCTAAGGCTCTAGATCAGATACAAAGAGATAAATGTACAATTACTCAAGCAGTCAATATTTGGAAAGAGTTATGTGACCACCATCAACCAGCACTGGGATCCCATGTCTGAGGACTACATCTGCAATGGATGCAACGTCTTACGTAGCCTCCTGGAAGCCATCATTCCTGCCAAGAGGGCTACATCGATGATAAGGGTAGCCAAGACGTTATATTTGTATTTTTTATTTTACTAATATACCCTATTACACCTGGTTGATGAAATCAATATTATTTATTCTGTTGATTTCGCAAGTGGCTAAAAAAAAGCCCAATATCGTCGACTCTTGATAAAATATCATAAAAACATTATGAGAGTATAATAAAACAATATGATAACATCTAATGATATAATATGGTGTGGAATTAAAATAGATCTAGATTATTTTTTAAAAGTATTTTATAACTGTAAGGTGAAGACGTTCTTCTCACCTCTTCGGGAAGGCTATTCCATATACGTATAGTTGGATTAAAAAAGCTATGGTGGAAGTAATTAGTATTTGCCAAGGGCTGAACTAAGTAAAAATCGGAAGACGACCTAGTGTTGTACACCTTACTAAATACTTTGGGATTGATATTACAGTCCATTAATAACTTTAAACATCATAACCACATCCTAAAGTTTCCTTCTCTTTTCAAGCGACAACAGCCCGACTAGATGTAAACCAAACTCGTAGGAGATATCGCCACATACCAAATTAATTAAGTGTTTCTGTACATTTTGGAGAGCTTTGATTTCCATTCTATAAATTGGATTCCACAACTGAGAAGCGTGGTTTAAAATAGGCATAACATATGCTTCATAAAGCTTCCTTATTAGCTTCATATTTCTGGGTTTAAAACTCATTTTAATATCCAAAGTGCTTTGTTTGCTTTTTAACAATATTGTAAATGTGAGTTTCATCTTCATAAAGTTCTAGATTGAAAGTGTAAAACATTTTTTGCTGCACCCGGTATAAGATATTAGAATGCTCGTATGTTAAACTTTTCTACATTCGCACATTCGTTAGTATTAAATAACTTACAAATATTTCATTCAACCTAACTTAAAAGTCAAATATTTCTCAGGAAATTATTAGACATTCCAAAGGAGTTACTACTTTGTACGTAATTTAAATAATGGTAGACCTTTTATCGAGTTATTCCATATATTGTGTTCTTGTATTGATGTTCACTTTTAATATAATGTATTCATATAAACAGCATCAAAAAGGACAAATATTCAGGTTTGTGAACCGAACGAAAAATTGAACGGCGTTCCTTGGAACGTGGGTTTAATAAGCGGAACAGTTTTTTTTTTTATTTAACTATAAACGTTAAAAGTTAGATTGTAGAGTTCCGATCCAATAAATCATCTTAATTTCGGAAGGTGTGTATTTGTCCACGCCATAAGTATCCTAAAAATACGACTATGCAAATTGAATTGCAATTTTTGAAATTGGGGAGGGATCTAAAGCATCCTCCCTGGGGACATCGCTGATATTAATATTCCAGTAAATGGAATTCACCACTAAAAAAATTTCATAACTATTTCTCATGTCCCTTTTACGCAGTAAAAATTTAATTTTTCTTGTACTCACTAAAAAAAAATTTGATTTTTGGTCAATTTAGTTTTTAATATTTATAAGAAATGTATGCAATAATTTAGATGTAATGGGATTAAAACAAGTTTATGGATGATTCATATTCAAAATAATTGATTAATTGATAGTTATAAACTGGTATACGATTCAATTTTTTTCCCCCAGAATATTATTGTAATCTATATTTGCGCAACCTAACCAGCTTATTATATATAAATTTCTTAATAAATATAAGAAGCTAAATTAACCAAAATTCAATTAAAAACGATTTATTTTTAAGGCAATTTAAAAAAAAGTTAAATATGGGCTATATTCATTTTCATATAGATTTGCAATTTCTTTAAGATAATTATAAGTATTTTTAGTGTATTGAAAGTATGTAAGGATGAAGGCGGATTTTATTTCTATTAATAATTAGTATATTTATTTCTGTAAAAATGTCTCATTATATTTTGTATGTATAAAATTTACATTTGTTGCTAATAATTTGGTTAATCCAGTTTTAATATTTAATATTAATAACTTCTATTTCATATCATTTGTAATCATTCTTTCGTTTGATTTTCTAACTTATATTAAAATTTATAGTTCATATTAATTTATCAATTTACTAGTAATCTACTGCTACAGCTAAAATGTTAGGGATCATTTTTCAATGTATAACATATCATATTAGCGACTTTAAGGGAAAAAATTTAAGAGATCTCAGTGTTAATAGCTGATATAATATAGAAATAGAAAAGTTTTTTAATGAGTTTCACAAAGTTTTTATATTAATTGTTCTAGTCTTGAAAAACTTGGAAAATAGAAAATACTCATTTGTATAGCAGAATCACGTGAAATTCTATCCTACAAAGACATAATTTTAATCAATAATACCATATGTCTCGCTGCTGTGTCTTCTTTGCTTCACTTGATGCCCATCCCTGCATCAAGTAGCACTATATACGTGTGATTTTTTTGTCGTTTATAAAAATAAGCTTCGATTTATTAATATATAGTAAATAGAAAGTTGAAATAATTTTCAAAATTGTCAGTATGGTTTGATGTGTTATTGTGACAATAAATCCCATCAATGTGTCCTCTTGATGAATCTTTAAAAAAGTAACAAAGCTGAGATTTAGTTAACAATAATATGATTTTTTCAAAAGCATCGTAATTTCACTTCAAATATGAACTAATGTGCATCCTTCACTTCAAATATTAGCTTATGTGCATCAATGCATCAAATGAGGAACGACTTTTTATTTCTTCAATGAAAATCCGACATTCAAATTATAGAGTCGATCATTGATCATTTGGTAGTAATAAAGTATTAAGCGAAGGCCTGTGCATCATTACAAAATATTTTCCCAGACAATACAATCAACAATTTAAAAACAAACTACTTTTTTTTTTACTTATACCTTAAGAACTATGACGTCACCAGAGTAGCCATTTTTTAAAAACATCCTTTTTTCACTTGTATTTAATACATTTGACCATGAAATCAATTTAGTATGTAACTTTTAATCAAGAGTGTAATCTCAAACTTGTCAATGATTTAAAGGGGGTCCCCGTTTATGACCGTTTTTTAATATAAAAAATCTGTGGTATTGGATATCTTTTTTCTACGTAAATCCGTAAAATGGGAGAAATTATTTTTTTAAATCCAATTTCTAATATTTCTGCTTAGCCTATTTAGGATGGTTAGGACAATAAGAATATTGTATCCCCCACAAGATACTTGTAAAATAGTTGTAAAATTTATTCTTCATCAGGTATTTACTTGATTTTTTACTCGGACATTTAAATAGTGTGAAATTAAAATAATTGGAACCAAAAAGTATTTTTTGAGCAACCTTTTTAATTGCAAGTTTGTATAAAAGATAAGTTTACCAAAAATGAATATGAATATATATGCATAATTTCAAAAAACTGTTTATCTTGATCTATTGTTTTTATAATTTATTATCTATAAACGAGGAATATACAGCACGATACAAGGTAAACAGCAGAGCACAGACTGGTGATTAATGATATAACATTTCAACCTGTATAAATAAATCTAAATGAGAGCAATTTTTTATACAAAAATTTAGGCCATATTTGGAGTCAGGGGATCAAACACCTATAAATTAAGCAGATGCTTGTTTTTTTATTATTTTTGATGTTGGACATTGTAATACGTATATTTATTTATGTTTAAAAATGTCTTATTTTATCTTATATATATATAATTTTAATTTTTCGCTAATAATTTGTCGAATCTATTTGTAATATTTAATATTGATAACTTCTATGTCGTATCGTTTGTCATCATTAATTTGTTTGTTTTCTTATGTTTAAATTCAATTAAAATTTCTCATTAATATTTTTTGTTATAGTTAATCGTTCTTCAGTTTTTATTTTATTTTACCTAAACTTTTTCAACTAAATATGACAAATTTTTGTTATAGTACTTTAACTTATTAATTGAATAGTAATTTAATGCTAAAGTGTTAGCCATTAGTTTTTGATTACTCATTGTAAAGTATATCATATTAAAGACTTTGAGCGAATAAATTAAAGAAATCTCAATGTTAATGGATCTACAATATTGAAATATGAAAGTGTTTTTTTTATGAGTTTCACGAAGTAAATCAAATTTCGACTACTTTTTATATTCTAGAGTTCTTGAAATATAGAAGATTCTCATTTATATAGTAGACTCACGCCATATTATATCCTAAAAAACCATAACTTTAATCAATAGTACCATATATCTCGCTCCTGCCTTTTCCTCGCACTTGCTCAATGTTCAGTTCTAGTAATACAATATAATGTTTACTGTTAATTAATAAGTGCAATTCCATCGAACAAAAAAAAAAAGGAACTTTAAAAAGTAGGAACCAACTATCTAAGCCAAGAGCAAATTTTGTTGACTAGTGTACCTAATTAATTATGAATTCACAATAATAATTAATAAATGAAATATGGCACATATCACACTATTTCAGTTCAAAAACAAAACTAATTTAAAATTTTGCTGTCCAGTGTTATCTTTGATAGTCATATACTACTAGTATTATTGTTCACCCCCGGAATTAAAATTAATTAAAAAACAGTAGATATACACTATATATGTAGGGATATGTTTGGCATTTGCTCAATTTAATTAATTATATGTTGATAAATTAAGCTTGTATTATGAAATATTAAAGTGAGGGATCTCAATATATAACCCCTAGATATTTAACCTTTATTTTAATCAAATAATAATCCCTTCATTACTATAATGAGGTGTTTGGAAACTTCAGTAAAAAAATACATGTATGTTTTGCTTCTTTTTCAACGTAAATCCCTGATGTATTATTTTCAAATTTATATATCTTATATTTTCCGGATTTTTTGTAATATTTGAGAAGGTATAAAGGATTATAGTTTTATTTCTTTGGCACATTTAAGTTAGTATTTTGCTAGAAAATTAAGAGCATTGCATTCTAATTCATCGTGGATGATTAAATTTAAAAAGAGGAAAAATTAAAATATTTACAAAGTACGTAATGAACACAAAATTTATTCAAAAAATATAGATTTAAAAATGCATGCATTTATCAAATTTTGCTTTTTCTACCCCGATATATCAGTGAAGTTTAAAAGTTCAAGCCTAAAAAAAATATTTGCTCGATATTACAGTCTGTAAAAATATTTATCAAAAAAGTATAAGAGGAACTACTTTTTTTTATTTTTCCCATCATGATTTTTTTTTGTTTTTGGGTTATCAACAAACCCAGAAATTTAGCAATGGAAGGAAAAGTAGCGTTAGTTTATTATACATTCTGTCAAAAAATAGTACAAGGAATTGTTAATGTAAATTGGCCGCGTTAAAAGGGCTTAAAAACATTTTTTTCTTAGGTAGGGTATGAAATCATTGTTGCACCAACACTTTAACTTAATTTTTAAGAGATATAGGAAGCTTTAATCATAAAGATGGGCACATTAAGGAAAAGCTATTGATGGAGTGACTAGGTGTAGTCTATTTATTATTTAAAACACCCCTATTTAGATTATTCATTTTTACATTAAACAATCTATTTAAACTTAAATATACCGGGCATGCATGGAGACTTTGTAAATTATCATCCTCGATCCCCCAGTCTGATGACCTTTTTGAGACAATTCAGCGTGAAGGAGCACTACTATTTCAATGCTGTTCTCATTTTGTATCCTCATAGTTGCAACTAGGGCAATGTTTTTCTTAGTCAATCGCCAGCTAATTATATGTTTTACAAGCTTTTTCCTATTAGTAAAAGTGTAAAAAATGACTCTTTATCTTTCAAAATTTGGATAATAGAGATAATTATATAATAACGGTTGGCCTGGTAGTTTAAAGGATTAAAATGAATACTAGCAGTCATCACTAATTTTTTCACCAACTCAATTAATAATATTCCATACTTCTCAAAAGCAAATGATCGAATACTTTGTTAGAATAAGTGTTATAAACACTTTTGCTCATCGTATCCAGGGTAGGGCAGTAAAACGTGGACCGTTAATTAATGTTTATTTTCTCATTACTATGAAAAAGTGTAGTGATTATCTTTTAATATTATGTTTCTGCATTAACAAGCTATACTATTGTGTCTTATCATCATCATGTGGGAGCAGCAAGCATCTCAGATCTCCTAGACGCTAGAGATGATGTGATGAAGATTACAGACATTGTTAAGTGTTGTAGAAGCCTGTTTTTTAAGTTGGACAAGATGAAAAAAATGGAAAATACCTCTTCAGGATGTCAGGAAGTGGAGCACATCATTTAAAAAGGATACAAAGTTCTTGTTAAGTTTGGAGATGAATACAAAGGAGGATCCCACTAAGTCAATGAATTGCCTCGCCAACGACTTGTTTGTAGCTTCTAAGACCATCAGGAGGTATTTTAATCACAGCTTGCGATTAATTTCTCTCACAAGAACGCCATGCTACCTTCTGAGTGATGGCGTGAGTGCCAGGAGGCTCAAGAGGTGCAAGAAAATCCTCACATGAATCAAGGCAAATTGGTCAATTGTGAAAAATTTCTCACTCTAAAAGTTGAGCAATTACACAACCTAAGATCCTTGGGTGTTACCACACCAAATATCTAGCCCCAAACAATGGTCATTAGCGTTGTTGCTTCTGATGGAAAGAAAATGCCACCGTTCTTTTCAACGGTAGACAGAAAATCGGCCAGTAAACTTACTATAAGTAACTTAGGTACACCGTCTTGCCATGGCTGAAGACCAACTATCCAGAGGGTAACTACTTGTGGACTCAGGACGGCTCCCCCTCTCACACATCTGCCATGAGCCAAAAGTGCAGATAACATGTCTCGATTCTGGTCCAAAGAGATTTGGCCCCCTTCTTCACAAAGTTTGATCCCACTGGACTTTTCTATATCGAACATTTTGGAGAGGGAAACCAAAAGGACCTCAAACCCAAATGTGGACTCACTGAAGTCCTCTACAGTGGCTGCATGGGCAACTTTTGAGAGAAGCTTGTCATCAACTCCTGTAGGCCCTTCAGACGACGTGTAAAGGTGTAAAGGCTGTGAGTGATAATGAAAGTGGCCATATTGAGTGAAAAAAGGTTTGCAAAAACCTTGTCTACATGTTTTGTTAACATTATTTATGCCTATAATTATTAAAAATATGAAAGTTTTGATGTATTTCTAAATCAATCTCTCGAGTCAACGTTTTGCTGCTCTACCCTGTATATTGTCAACTTGTGTTAGGTTTGATGGCTGTAGTCTTCCCCATTGAGTAGTTTGACTGTCATTTAGACAATTTTATAAATTTGAATATATTTTTGCAAATTGCATCTTTTTTGTCACTCCAAGTGAACCAAACAAGAATGATTCATCTTTGCAGTCATTTAAACTCAACAAGTGATAAAAGTATTCTGCTAGTTTCCTTCCATCTAATAATTTTACAAACTCCGTTAAGATATATTCATTTATCTGAATCTCAAAAAGGATAACTTGTTAATGTCAAGACAAGGGGTTCTTCTATTTAAATGGCATTATATATTCTTTCCTCTAAATAAATTCAGACATTTGGTAGATATGTGAATAGTCTATATTTCTATATTTTCTCATTATAATCCAATATGGACTATTAATAATTATTGGGCATGACTGAGGGTGTTACAGTTATAGTAGTTAAATAAACTAGTTCAAGTGGAGCTCCTTCTAGGACATGGTAGCTAGAGTTATGGTTATGAAGTAGTTTTTTTGTGTATAATAAATTAATTATTTATTAGTCTCATAACATAAGAGATAACTATGCCTATAAAAATAATAATCAGTTGTCGTCTTTATAAATATAACATAGGAAAGGGTATTGATGGGGTATACAGGGTGTCCATGATAAATTGGAACTACTTCAAACTTCATCCAGATCCATAATGTGGATATTCGGGGTTAAATCATACTAAGATAAAAGGTTGCGTGAACAATACACTATAACTTCCACCATAATTGTTTTGACAACAAAGATATTCATCATGGAACAAGCAAGGAGAGACACCATCCTCGAATTGGCTCGCGTGGGACACAAGCCCTCTTGTATCTACAAGCCTCTTAACTACCCCAAGACCACGGTGTACCGGGTCTTCAATGCCTGGGAGGTTGAAGGGAAGGTCTGCCGCAAGGCCCATAATATGAGAAGTAACCGAATCCGCACTCCCCACTTCCTTGAAGGCCTCTGGAAGTCCATCAAGGCTTCGCTGGGGTCCAGTTTGGCCAAGAACCGTGGAGTGAGCTAGCAGCTGGTCTCCAAGGCTGTGAATGAGGACCTCGGGTACCAGTCATACCGAATGGCCAAACAACACATCCTCACGGCATCCATGAAGGCACCAGGCTCGCCAACAGTAAGCGTCTCCTCAATGCTGAAGAGCCATGGAGCAATCATCTTCTTCTCCGACGAGAAGAACTGGACTGTCAACAGAAACTACAACGTCCAGAATGACAGGTGGCTTCCCAAAGAGAGAGAAGAGGTCCCTACGGTCTTTACCACAAAGTTCCCAGCCTCCGTGATGACCCTGGGTGTCATCTGCAGCACTGGTGAGATGATGCCTCCTTTTTTGTTAAAATCCCAAGGAAAGGGTTAATGCGAAGTCATGGAGGAGTTCGTCATCCCCTGGATGAAGGATACGGCCGCTGGGAGGGAGTTCATATTCCAACAAGACTCAGCGCCCGCACACATCGCCATGAGGACCACTAACCTCTTCAACTCCCACGACATCACTTTCTGGGATCGCAACACCTGGCCCTCCAACTCACCCGACATCAATCTGTGTGATTACTACTGGTAGGGGAAGTTGGAGAGGGAGGTGTGCAAGGTCAGCCACAAGAGCATAGCGGCCCTGAAGGGCTCCGTTACGAGGGAGTGGAATGCTGTCGATTCCGCGGAAGTAATCAGGGAATGCAAATCCTTTAGGGGCAGGATGGAGAAGATGGTGGCTGCTGAGGGAGGATATGTTGAATAAATTTATTGTTTAATATCATGTCTAACTTTTTCATATTAACAAATACACTCCAAATTCCATTTTTATCAAGCAGGTTGAATTTTAAGATAGTTCCAATTTATCGTGGATACCCTGTATTGGGTGTATTTTGTGTTTGGAGACTTTTCAAATGATGTATGCTTCCATAGTAGTATTATATGTATGTCAAGGCTAACAATTATACATAGGCAGGATTAATCTTATATTCATCTAAAGAATCTTACATAAAGGTAATTATGTTTAATATTACCGTTTTATATAAAAGTACATTATTAAAAAAAAGATCTCAATTTTTTAATATGAAATTTTTCTATATTTTATTTTATATTAAGGAAAAAAATTCATGTTAAAGAGACAAGTAAATCCATTATGAGTATGTATTAAGTGGAGCGAGGAGATTGAAAACAATTTCGGAAGCACATATTAATTTCAAGTGACTAATAACTAATTTATGCTCCATTTGACCCCAAGCAAGAAAAAGTGATTTTATGGGGTACCTTAATTTAGATAGAAAAAAAAATCTTTTTAGTTCATGAAACCATTTAATTTAATGTACTTAATTAATCTATGTTTATAAAAAGTTATTTCTAATTTTCTACTTAGAGTTTCAAGAACTTGAATATTTTTTAATCATATATATCGCCCAAAAAGTTTAATAGTGTATTATTGTATAGGCTACATTTAATCACTTCAAATAAAATGTTATAATATTTGAATTTAAATAGTTATGAACTAAAAGTTGAAATATACACTATCCATTCCATTTACATTTTCCGTTTTTAAAAGTTTAAAGCCTGAAACGTTCTCTTGGAAAAACTTGGAAGAGCCAAAACATAAGCCTATGATCTTGATTCCAAAATGAAAAATCATTTTTTCTATATGTTAAGGTAAAAAATGTGCAATGTTAAAATCCATCATTGGTTTTCAACAATATGAATTTGATTCCAAATTTATTTATACTAATAACAATTTACTTTAGAGATGATAACAATATTCCTTTGTTGTAGTGATGATGTCGTCATGCTGAGTCAGCACTATTGCCTTGTTCGAGGATGATTTCAGCTCTGTACCTCTATTTGTTCAAATGTGATGGAGGATTATCTGTTTTTGATCTTTTGTATGATTTTGAATTTTAATTTTTATGATTTTTTACTATTTGATGTTTCTTTATTAAACCTGCATAAAGACAACAATTTGATTTATGTACCTCAATATCTTAGTATCAATTTTGTAATTCTAACGTTTGGTCCTACTTTGATCTATACCTCAAAAAATTACTGTGACCATATATCATCTTTGTACCAGGGTAGATCAAAATCGATTTGTAACTTTTGCCGTAATCCTGGTCACCAACAGACTAACAACTTCATTGACAGAGGGGATTAATTGATTAAAGTATAATCAAAAAGGTGATTTTAAAAAAACAATTATTGTATTGTTGTAAAGTTTAATAACTTCAAAATTTGCAACGCATTTTGATCTAATTCTGAATTGAAAAGACATGTCGTTGAAACAATAAATAAAAGCTATAATAATAGAAATGAAGAAAAAAATAATTCTTTATTGGTTCTCCAAGACCCTTTTTATTTGCCTGGGAAATCGTGTTTTTCAATCTTTCACCGAAAGCTTTATAATGGAAACTCCATCAAACTTAGTCCAGAAGAGGTTCCAGTGTACTGAATGCCCAACTTTTTTAAACAATCGAACAGAAACCTCTTCACAAATCATAAGGAGAAATATCGAGGCTCCACCAATCTCTTCAGAAACCTCTTCACAAATCATAAGGAGAAATTATTCTTTCTAAAATATGGTAATCTCTTCACCATTCACAAATAAATCAATCAAAGAGATGTAAAGCAGTTTTTTTTTTGTATCCTGGAGAAGGAAACCACCTTGCATTCATTATACGAATGTCAAAAAGTAAACCGTGAGTTTGGCCTCTTGCAAGTTTTGTTCCAGTTATTTTTTAAAATTAACCCTTAACTTCCCAGTATTAATTATTTACTAACAAGATCCAAATATTTTCTAGAAATCTGTATTTTAAAAAGAAATGATTCCATGTACGATATGTACGAGCAAGAACCGCCTTTTAATTAGATATTACTATATGAACAAATACATATGTCTTTATGAGAACCCGGAGTACCATGGGCATGTTTACAAAAATAATCAACATAATAACCCAGACAATTTGAAGAATGTTTTGGACGGGAAAAAGAATAATGCTCATGATGTTTTGTTAGATCAACTATACTCAGCTGTGACAAGATAGGAAGGAGAAAAGGATACAAACAAGTAAATTTGCTAGAATTACTCTGATGCCGATCCCCAATTCTATTCTGAGTTCAACAAGGACTTACAATTATCACTCTGCAATAAATCTTCAGTGTCTTTTATGAGCAAACTCAAACGTTCAATCAGTTTTGAATATAAATGAATATATTTAAGAAAGGATTTGCATTACTCAGGAATTAAATAATTATAACATCTGATAAGGAAAAGAAAATTCATTTTCAGATTACTAATTTTTAAAAAAAACGACCCATCTAAAAAATTGACAAGATTTACATCACTTTACAATGTACATATATTACTAAAATGAATATATTTCAAGTCCTCTAATAATACGTATACAATCTACATTTTCGTATAAACTATTTTACTCAATAGATTGTCATATAATTAAATTTGAGTAGCAGACATACAATATGTTTATAAATAACTACAAAAGATAAATGCATACAAAAAATAATATGAAGCTTATAAAATAGAGTAAAAATTTGATACACACTGAAAAGTACCAGGATATATCAGTTTCGGGGATGGATAAGGCCCAAAGAAGTCGGAGGCTTAAAAAATATCCTTTTTTTTTTACAAAAAATACTCATTTTTAAAGGACTTGAGACAAAGATGTAGAAAAGATTTTGACTTTCACAGTCATAATTACTTGCCTAAAACATTATGAACAAAATCATATTGATAATATTTTCGTCAATTCTTGGCTGATATACTATGTATATTAATTCCTTAAATGACTTTGATTTAATATTATTTAAATAATTATTTGTGATTTTCCTTAATCACTAAATGACTCGTGAATGAAATAATACTACGCTTGGAATATTTCTAATAAAATATTGCAAAAATATAATTTCAAAACGTATTGATTAAAAATTTAGACATTGACGTTTTGAATTAATGGTTTGGATACGATTTAAAAAAAAACAATAAAAAAGGTATATTTTCCCTAAATTTCATAATTTACTGATACAATCCTAAAGTGCTGCACAATTTTTTATTTAGTTGCTAATGATACTAGATTAAATGGATAGAATAGTATGGATTGACAAAAAATATTATAGCCATGCACTTTTAATATTGGGAGGAGTGGTATCCTGTGGTTCCTACTACGCCACAGTGGTATGTCTCAACTTCAAAATATGGGACCTAAAAACGCTTTTAAGGTTGACAAAAGTGGCCTTTTGTAACTAAAAAATTTTCAAAAATCATTTTCTACCAAAGGACAGAAGAAATCCATAGGCACTGACAAAATAATAAATTATCCAGAAAAACGGACACTCGACTACTTTATATGACTTTTGTTTGAAGAAAAGGGTTCCTAACGAGTTTTGTCTCACAATTTTATCAATATGGATATATCATTTACATTAAAAAAAAACTTTTCAACTATTTAGTACAATTAAAGTACAAAGTCACAAGTTAAAAATAGTAATTATATCCCCTAACTGTAACTTACAATCTTTTCAATGATATATACACATTAAAAAGGTATTTTTTTTAGTTTACATTTACTATCGGAGAAGTAATAATGAACGTTTTTTCAATGTTTACCCTATTCTAGTACAATTTTAACCCAGAAACTATTTATTAATTTTTGAGAAGATATATTTATTTTTTAAATTGACATTATATATACTTTGTTCCTACAAAGATAAATACTAGTTATATTTTAATATATTTTCTAAATCCAATCTATTTATATCAAATATTATTTGTTTTTTTTTACAAATACCTCTGTTATATGATATAGTTTCTTTTTGAGTTAAACATTGAGATGAACTTATTAACTCTCTTATGTATTTTATACGTACACAACAAAAAATAGAATTGCTCAAAATATATACTATCACAATATAAAATTATATATACGCTTGTATTCATAGGTATGTATAATCACTGACTTCCTGAGAAAGTTGAACCTGATATCTTCGTTTTTGCTGAAATAATAATTAGGTTGAATAATATAATTATATATTTGTATTTATAATTCGCATCAAGGTATTTCCTTACTGCTTTTAATATTTATATTCAAACATTTTACATTATATTACTGATTGAAACATAAAGTATTTACAATTTGCTTGTATATAAATATATGTATTTAAAGAGAAGTCAAAAATTTGACGTTTAAAAAAATGAAATAAACATCGATACTTGTAATTATACATATTATTTTACTACTATGAATACTCAGATATAGTATAACTATAGCTTTAGCTCAATTGTTTGTATAATATATTTGATTAAATACAATTTACATTCCCATGTAAATTTAATTTGCATCTCTCAACCTTCAATTATAAAAACAGAAAATGAAAAAAGTTTCGAAATTAACTAAAAGTGGACCAATTACGTCACTCTACTCAGCTTTTGTACACTTATATATTACACTTCAGTACTTTCCCTCCAATCTAAACCGAAGTACTTCCCCACATTTATATAATTATGTATTTATATATTACTACATATGATACTATATGCATATATTTTTTATTACTAATGCTTATTCCTGTGAATTCCTTATCTGGAATAGTAGTTGTAGAAGAGAATTGGAGAATTTATAGATATAATTTTTCTAAGCAATATATTTTATATATGCATATTTATAAGTCTGTTTTTGGTAATATCACCAGGACTGCAGTGTCGGTTCATGAAATACCCGACACCGCATCCAATATATCCTATTTTAATAATATATTTTATAGCCTATATAAGTACTATTTAGCAATTGGAGTCTAGAGACTATAAATATAAATAAAATTTATAGGTATAAGTAGATGAAACCCACGTCACTATTTAAGCAATCACTAAGAGTCCCTCTCAACTAATATTGAGCCCCCAAATATTTGAGATTTTTTCGGTTACGGCCTGGCCCCAAAATAGGATTAAACCCAACGCCACTATTTAAATTTACCCCACCTCCATTTACAACCCGAAAGAGACCCCAAAATTTGAGACTGTTTCGGGTTTCATCTCATTTTGAGGTCTGGCAGTACTCGAAATAACCCCAAATTTCGAGGTAAAAATGGGGTTTGTGAAAGTTCCTTACTGTTAGTTTATGTAGGGGTGGTGGGGTAGATATCTTGGGCCGGAAATGTTTCATATTTTGATATGTAATATTTTCTGGTCGATGTTTTGTCCATTCGACATTTTGTTTGTCGACGTTCTGACCTACTACCGTTGAGAATGGGCTCAAACTTGAAGCATCAAGTATTAGGTACTTGAGTTGGTTTTTGGTTCAAAGAGATGAACTTAATACACGCTAACTATGGTTATGTTTACCAATTTCTACCATTATTGGTTATGAGCTACGTGTGAATAAAAATATTAATAATATTCCATTAAGTAAATAAAATGTTATCAATTAAAGATTTTTAATTAAAATTTGGTGAATTGGATTAATTTATTCAATTTCGAGTTGTTTTTTTGCTTTTAGTCTATTTTTCTGTTTTCTATTTAAGGTATGCACGTTGCTCCAAATATAATATCAGCTGTTATTCCATATATCAGACTCAATCAAAGTTAATGAGTACATTTTTTGTACCAAAAACAATCGTTAAAAGTAATTAATATTTCATAGACTTTTTATCCAAAATAAAAATTATAATATTACAACTATAATAGGCAAAAATTTATTAATTGATGATGCCAAATCAAATGTTATTATGGTCAATTAGCGTAGTTTTTAGTCTATCGCAACTGTGTATCAAGAAACAAAATCCGCTTGGTATTTAAGTTAACTTTAAACCCATGTTCCTTAAAAAAAGGATGATATCTAACGGAGGGTTAAGATCAAATGTTAAGGTCAAAAGGGTATTAATTTGAAAGAAAGTAATGGACTTATTTACTATACTATGATTGACGTTATGACAGTCTCCCAAGATGGATATGGATATCTGTAGATATAGATTTACTTTTGATTCGGTAATATTTGAAAAAAGAAAAAAACAAGTACATCTAGTATGTCCTTTAATGGGAAATTTATTGATTTTTTACTCAATAAAAATACCTAGGAAATAATCTAAATTTATCTAATATGAATTATGCATATCTTTTGGTAATAAAGTATGGAGTATAACTTATATTTTACCTGCTAATATAATTTTCAAATAAGGAAAAATTATCCACTTTTACAAATCTTAATTGTAAGAAAACTTTAAATTTAGCATTTAGTCTACAAATCATAGGTGACGCCATAAATTTTTTATCACGATTACTTTAAGTGGAAACCATACTTTTACTTACATTATAATGGAAAACTTAGATAACCAATAATAAAAACTAATTTTTGCATTATCTTCAATATTGTTCTGCAAATTCTCCATCATATTTTTTGGCAATAATTTGTAGAATTTGCGTGTACAACTTACAACTAGTACAAAATGTTAGCTTGCACACGATATATATTTATTAATATGGTGTGTATCATATCCAAAGAAAGCGGTTTGAAGGTTGCTGTAATGGCAGTAGATTTAAAAAAAGCATTTGACAGTGTCCACACATAAGTGGATATTAAGATGCCAATGTATCAAGAAGACCCTATCTCTCCAAATTAATTTATCTTAGTAATGAGTCCCTTGGTCAAATAAATAGACTCTCATAAAATTTTAGAGGGACACAGAGGCAGAAAATGGAGTTTATAGTCAAAGTTTACGCGGAACACATGGCAACAATACCCTAGAACTTTGGAGGAAATTAAATTATCTAATATTTGTACACAGCAAATTCTCGAAAAATTTACCCTGGTCTTATATGTCATGGTTAATTTTCAAAAGTCCAAAATTGTGTCAAGCTGCGAGAACGAGCTCTAAGAAATTTATAAGATCTTTTGGTCCTGAAATTATTAGGCACTACTGCAATAACATTGGACGAAAGTAACAAAATTGAGAACCTTGGAGAAATTTACTACTGAATACCGAGGGGAGTATTGATACGTGCAATTAAAATTGGAAGAAATATATCTGCTAGGATCTATTTATAAACCACACATATTTTACCAAAATTATCCACATTTTGTATTTGTGCTATAAATATGGAACAAGTAATTTCTTTTTTCAACTAGACCATCAAGGATAATTACATGGAAGAGGTGTGAGATGGATTTTTTTCAAAGACTTTTGGAAGGTCACGACATTCTAAAGGCTCAGAAAATTAATTGAAAAGGACTGGGTGTGAGGTAGGATTTTCGAAGAAGAAAATCTGAGGATTAGAATAAGTTGTACAATTGAAAAGATGGAAGGTAAAGGTCCACCCAAGTAATTGACTTTTCGAAAGAAAAAAGTCTCTGTTGGGAGAAGAACTGTGAATTAAACTGGGAGGTGACTGTCAATACAGTACAAGTAATACTTATCCTTCCAAATACAACAACTACATACGTCTGTACGCGCAGGCTGGGTAGATGTGTGATGGAGGAGGGAGGGGGGGAGAAGGAACATAAAAAGTCAGAAAAAGTTAATTTATGGCAGAAATATGTATTTATATCTTAGATGATTTTTTTTTATTTTAAAAATTGTTATTATAACTTTAATTGTTGATTAGTTTGTAATAAAAATTAGATTGACGAGTGTCTCTTTTATTTATACGAGCCCCATGAATAAATGAAATAATTGGTAGTATCTGATTCTACTAAGTACCAACAAAAAAACAACAAAAAATTTTATCCTTAACACTTATGATGCAAATTCTTCTTCTTATTTTTTAAGTAGCAACTATTACAACTTCCATTAAAAAATGTCAATTTGGAGAGTAAAGCTCTAACATTTTTTGAGAAGTTATAAATGTAAGTCCATATTGGACTTAGAGTGTAATTGAGGATTAAAAACGGAATAATTTCTGTCTATATAATAAGGTTTTTTTCTAAGCTGCTTGTCCTGTCATCATATAATACAATTAACAATGTTCAAGAGTAATTGAGTAATTGGGATCAATCAATTACTCATTTCCCAGCTTTCAACCAATCAAAAAACGAAAATATGTTTATAGATAGAGTTGTATATTATTGCTTAACACATTCTAATATTTTTTTTGTTGACAATCTGAAGAGTGTTTATTTATTTTGCAAAACTGGTATCATTATTATTTAATTATTGTAAAGAAAACATATAAATAAATACTAAATTATCATTTGTATGTGTGCTCATCAAAGATGGAGACACATACTAAGGATTTGTTGGGGAATTATTTATGTACGTCATTGTTGGACTCAGAGTTAAAATTGAATGTCGACATCGGAGTAATTCCTGCTTATGTCTTTACTAGAATCGGATGGCATTTTGGGTTTATTTTCTTTCTGTTACAGCTGGATCCACCCTAAAGACCAGTAGCAATACGAGGGACTCACGTGATCATTTGCTGGAAAAGTATTGTTTTCTCCGCTAGAGATGCAGTTTAGTTATTATTTGGAGATCTAATTAGGAGTTATGATGTTATATAATATATTTTACTCTTTAGAAGATGCTTATTCGAGGTCTGGAAGATGGACTTAAGAAAAAAATATTTTCATAATATGAATTATTGTCAGTCCTCTAGTTTGTTTATTAAAGATGCCAATGTTTATTCTGTGCTATTTTTTGCATTTCATTCATGTAAAAATATATATTTCATAATTAAACTATGGGATACAAGGCAAATCTTGAGTCCAAGTTCTGACCTCTGACAATGGACCATTGTATTTTAAATCATACATTTATTCTTTAACTATTAATTATTACAATAACAATTAATAAATCATAAATGTAATCAGCTTCTGTTATGACCCTGGCGGTCATCGCCGCCAGGGTCATAAAAGAAGCCGATTTTTATTATTTTCATGACAAGTTGGACCTCCTCAGGGTCCTGACATATTCATCAATCATTTTTACGATAACGCTGGTTGTCAAAAATTAAGATTTTATTGTCTTAAAACAAAAAGCACGAATATTCAAAAAAAAAAAAGTAGATTGAAAATTCCTCTTATCAATGGTGAGATATTCAAAAAGGAAAAAGGAAGAAATAAAATAATTTATTCTTTCAACACAGCAATTTTAGAGTGTGAGCTGAGGCGTGCTTCATCAATAATCCTCTATTGATAAATTTATATCCCAGACCAAGGTCAATATACATACATGGTTAGGCCATCATGTAATTAGCCTTTCTATAATTTTCAATTTGATGTATCGTACCTACTGCTGGGTAAGACAGTCCAAATTTGACAAAACACACTACCACTTATTGTTTTGACGTCACTATTGCTAGAATTTTAATTTGATGTATCGTACTGACTGCCGTGCAAGCCAGACAAATTTTGACAACTACAGAACCAATCATATTTTATGAAAAGCGACATATTTCGAAAAAGTGTTAAAACGCTGCACCATTGTATATCATCAAGCTAACGGTCCCGTTTCGCTAATTGGTTAAAAACTTTAATGCACCCTATCCAACGAAGGATTATGATCAAATTGTTCTCCTCTCACAAAAAAACTAAATCAAATCGTCAGGATAACCATGTAATTTTTCGTTGGTTTGTTTTGTTTTTTAACAAATTTGTTGGTCCTACTTTATAAAATTATTGCAATAGATAAAAGGTTTTGTTGTCTTTGATAAGTAAAGTAATATACGTTGCCGGAATATAGAACAAATATGAAGAACTTAAATGACGTTATTAATACAAATCTGATGTCAGGGGGTGGGCTGAAGAGGCTGCGCCCCCTCCCAAAAAAAAGTTAGATCCAAATTTCCAAAATATTTAATTTTTTGTGAATTGCTTTGGATTTTTATACTTTTTTCCACATAACTTAAATATTTTGTGAGCAGCTGTGCATTTTTCAATTTTTTTTCCAAAAAAATTAATTTCCTGTAAATTGCTATTGATTTTTGATTTTTTTTTTCCAAAAAATTTAATAGTTAAAATTTGTTTCACTAAAAAATTAATTGTTTGTGAGTAACTGTGGATTTTTGAATTTATTTTCACAAAAAATCAATTTTTGTGGAGAGCTATGGATTTTTGAAAAAAATTTCCCAAGAAATTCCAAAATTCAAGCTCCCCCACCCCCAAAAAAAAAGCCTCTGTATGTTTCATAATTAAGATAATTAGCTTTTTTTAAGCTACTGACAGTGCTTACGATTATAGTTATAAATTTGAAGCACTTATTGTATGAAAAAAAAAAAAAAAAAAAAGTAAAGATGTTTTTTTTGAAAATTTAACAAATTTTTGGAAGGAGAACAGCTTAGCTGTCATGAGGCTTCATAAGATAAGATATATGGAGCTATAAAAAAGAAAATAAACACAAATCCGTATCAACCACAAAAATAGTCAGGAATTACTACGGTATCAATCTTCAATTTAACTCTGAGTCGAAATAGGACATGAACTTAAAATTTAAATGTTATCAACTCAAGAATGAAGAAATATTGACGACAGCTTTAGATAGTAAAAAAAGAAGCCACTGTTCATACTTTTAATTAAAAAAAGTATCGAATACGAACCACTGAATGAGACATTAATTATTATTTTACTCGAACCGCTTTTCTATAGTTTTTTACAGCTCTGATTATTAGAATTATGTGCTATGGTTTTTTATTGGAATAATTCATTTGAGAAAAAAGACAGATTAATTATCAACAATAGCTCCATGGGTTTATCTGGCTTTATGAATTATGCACCACTTTTTATTTCATTCCTTTAGTATTGATATCATTTTAATTGTAAGATAAATGAAATAAGCCCATTGGCCTACTTTTTAACTAATCGATAAATAACGCAGGCATATAACGTTAAAAATGTTCTGCAAACATGTTATTTTATAACTCGGTTCTCTACTTGCATAAGTCAAAGAAATATTTGCTGGGTTATTTAAGGTAAAGTTTCAAACTTATTTTATTATTATACTTGTAACCTGTCAACACAAAAGCAAGCTAGAATGATGTTTTTTTAAATTGAGTCTAGATTATATATTTTTTCTTCCACAAATTATCGTCCATTTCTACAAACAACCTAACTAATCCTTTGGAGGTATCGTAAATTGCATTTAGAAAATCAAAATTTTCATCTCACAATGAATTAATTAGAAATAGATAATTTGATTTTTAAGCCCATGTTGGGGCTTCACAAACTCTCAAATTTCACACGATGACTCAATGTAGTAAACAAAGTTGAGTATCTTCAATCATCCCAGAAACTGTAACACAAATCTTATAACTGAACAAAATACTCGTAGGTCTATGAAATATTAGAATCACTGTATTTCTTCATTTTTATTCATGATTTTTTCACTATTAACGTGCTACATGTGTCAAAAAAAAGCATCAAAACGATCCATTCCTATTTAAAATAAGTAATATTAATTAAGTAATATGGAAGATTTTTAATAATAGTTTTTTTTTCTTCTTATAAATATGCCCTTTAGTGGTTAATAAACTTAAATGAATCCATTAAAAAAATTGCGACACTTTTAAAACAATGAATTCCTCCAGCAGAGGCATAAACATTCAAGCAGATTGCTTAACATATTCATTTATTAATATGGTTATTGTCAAATATTTTGTATGTATCTATGATACGACTGTGCACATAATTATTAATTAAGTTGTATCATACTCGAAAATTATCCAATGAAACATATGACTGAATAAATGTATGTGTCAAGGACAAATATATATGTATATACCCTTATTATTCCAAGTTGATATAGACCCACCGTGCTGCAAATAATTGAAACTCCCACTATTCTATTGGGCCTGTAAATGTACAAAATCCAAACCCTATGCAAAGATTATATCACAAAAAAAGATGCCAAAGAATTGTTTGAATTTTTCCACAGAAATTGGACTTTCTCATATCGTTTAAAATTTGAGATCCTTTAAATTTGTTATTAAATAGAGTGAGATCTAATAGTTAGGTATTTATGTACATCAAACCTTTCTTGGTGGATTCGGAGTCAGAATTGAAAAATTTGAACCAACTCCGACTACATAAATTATTACAATTTATCTAAATAAAACTTAAAACTAATACAAGATCTATAGCTTACATTGAGTGTTCGTAAAGTTTATTTCTAAATGGTTTAAATTAGAGGTATTAAATTCTATTAATTTATTAAACTTGTAAATTAAGCCATATTTAACTTTACTTTAAAGATTCGAACGTGCTCTATACTCTATAAAATCACAATTCCCGAACATATCTAAAGTCTACATTATATTGTTGGGTATATCACAGCTACCAGCCATGCTAGTTCATTACTTAGTCTTTTAAATAGTCTATGTCAACAGAGTAAAGAGTAACGTTGCAGTGAAAGGTATTTTGTATTGTTGTTCCTCGGTTACGAGTGCATAATTCATGTTCAGAAACTTATGAATGTATTAGCAATAAATAGATTTTGCTCCATTTCATTTGATGTTCATTTATTTAAATATCTTATATTTCAAATATTTTTTTATACCTGGGACAATTATTTGCATAACTAATAACTACCAATAACTATAAATTAAATATACATTTAGATTCTCTATACTCAAATGGCTCAACATTACTTATAATAATGTAGTCATATTCCTGAAATATCGCAAGCGTGTGCGTATAACAAGAACAATGTTTTTATTCTTTTTTTTTATTGGTCATGTATGTATATATTCATAATTCATGTGCGTATATGTCAAGTTTTGAATACAATATAAACGCTGGTATGTTAAAATGTGTTTTTTTATTAGTGAGCTCTCCTTTAGAAAAAAGTACACACAACATATTAATTTTTTTTATCTTAAAACTCTTATTAGTCTTATTTCATTCTGAAGGTAGGAACAAGTCATATGAATTGATCTATTGAGTAGTTAAATGGGAGTGGGCTCATGAAAATCAGAGACTCACACTGATTATTTCTTGTGTAGTTAGTAGTGTTGGTTTTCGGTATGGAAATCCTAGACCGCTCGGAGACTGTTATATTTTTTATTGAACCGAATTAGTTCGGTCCAAGAAAAAAGCCCGTTCTGGACCCGGTCTCATATAAAAATTGGTCTAGATCGGTCCAAAGGAAAAATTCGGTCCACTTCGGTACCAACAAAATCGGTTTAGATCGATTTTACAGATAAATTGTTGATAATATGAAATTACATGTTTTTTCAAGTATAATGACGTTATACGAAGATTAAACAGAGATAGCTTGGATTAATTTTGATCCCGTCGTCTCTTATAAGTATACAGTATTTTTTCTAGAACTTATTGTGTACTTTTGAGATTTTCTTGAAAAAAATGAACGACAGTTGATCTAGATATGAAACCGAAAAAATCAATTTATAAAGTGAGACTGAGTCAAAATTTGTCTACAAATTGAGACACAAAACAATAGGTCCATTGTCTGAACCGTGGTCTGGACGAAAAAATCGGTTTAGAAAAAATCAAACCGAAAAAAATGCAGTGCTGGACCGAGTCTCACCATTGGTAGTTTTTTTTAATATTATTATTAAAGAAAAATGGGCCTTTCAGCCTGTGCCTAAATACTCTGGGCCTCGCCAGTACTACTGTTAGTTTATTGATAAAAAAAATTATACATTCTGAGTGTTTATAATAACCTCAACTTTTGTTTCCATCAATCTATAAGGACATTTAATTATGCGGGCATGTTATACAATTGGATCATTTGGCGACTTAATCAAATATGACTGAATTTAATACAAAAATCTTACTCATTGTTCTGATAAAGTTTTTTTTAAAGTAACAGGGATTCAACTTTAGACCCGACTTGCGAGTAAAAAAACTATATGTAAATCTGTATATATGAATTGGGACTCCTCCAAGCTACATACAAAAGGTAATTCATGACTTTTTCCATCAATATTGACATACACATACTACACTTAATAAGCCGAAGTTGAAGTGTATCAAGCTCATAAGAGAAAAATTGAGACACATTGGACATGCCTACGCTGACATGACCCTTTTCTAGCCCCCTTCAGCAAGTGGAAGGACATAAACTGAACGTGCAATGTCTGTATGGAAGAATTGCAAAGCGCAGACCCTCTCATCACTTACGAGAGACATTAAGCAATGAATGAAGAAAATGAAGACATTTGTATTTTAAAATTTATGATAAGTAATAAAATAAAAATATATTATTCAACAAAATTTCAATGTATACTAGGTTTTAGAATCAGTCGTAGTAGCACAAATAACCCCTTGTGTGGTCTTGTTCGTTCCCTTAGATTTGTACAATTTTATTTTATTTACATATTTATAGATAACAGTAACAGAAAAGAAGTCACCAAATGGACTGTATATAGTGCTACGATATACCTATACAGTATAAAGAAAAAAGGGAGTTAAATATACAGGGAGCACTACTGTATACAAGGAATTAAATCCCGAAGGTTTTTAGTTCAATTTATATTTATTTTTTGTAAAGAAAAAGGGAAGTACTTTGTATAAAATTTCAAATAATGAAAGAGACTGTAGTTGAGATTTATCAACGAGATAAACTAATCCCTAGCTGATCAACTCATACAAAAAAAATATCAATATGTTATTATCATTTCTTTTTATTGAGGAGTGAACGTCTATGTATAGGGTATGTTACAAAATGCCGATTTACTGAGAGAAAAAAGCTTGCAGGAGGCGTTCGTAGTAGTCTAGGCAAGTTTTGGGGATTCTCAGAGAATTCTTGGATTTATACTACTTAAATGGGGAAATCAATTTGACGTCATTTTTTTTTTTTTCAGCTAATGAATAGATTTTAAAAAATGCATATGGAACGAAAAAATATTTAGTTCCGTATATATTCTATCTTTTTTAAGGTTGAAAATTTTAGATTAACTTACAAAAAGTAATTATCTTGTTTTGAGATATTACGAGGGATAATACATTATAAACAAAAATATTACATGAATAATATTTATTAGGAAGAAAACAAAAAATAGATTTATTTACTCCCTCTATACACATAGAGGAATAATATAAAGATTGAAAAATTTGAGAGAAAAAAAAATCTTTAATAACTATTTCTCAGACATTCAATGTTCCAGTAAAATTATATAGGACTTTATAGGAATGTGATAACAACTAAAAAGTCCAAATATAAATATCCCTAGTCTTTGATAACTAAAATTCAACAACGGCAACTATATTAAATGTAGATATATTTTTAGTCTTTTTTTTTACTATGTTGCTTAGTTTATGCCACCGTTTGCTGGAGAATAAGTAATCTCAAGATAGCCTTTAAAATTACAAACAAAGTGTAATGCATCAAAAAAACAGTCCAATGGACGTTAAAAATTTCATTTATCTAATTTCACGAAAAGTTTTAAATCAATTTTTACATACGAAATGCCTAAATGTTAATCTGACATTAGCACCTTCAATCTATATTACTTTTGTTGTATGTATGAAAGTACTTTATTTTAATTTTTAACGACATTTTTTCTTATTTTATAATTATCATTTATTATTTGGTAAGGTGGGAAGATATACTCGAATTTCAAAGTATGCAATTCAATTGCAGGTATGTACAAGTATTATCTTATGCACATTACTGCACTTGTCAAATTCTGAAAATTCCATTTAATTTTCTTGATGTTAAAGAAAGTTGTGATATTTTATTAGATCACATATTTTGGTATGGGTTATAACTAAAGTTGAGAATTCTGTAGAGAAAAACGCGTGCAAGGAGAAGGAAGGATAAATACTTATGGTATCATTGTTTAAAATACTGATGTGATTATCACCTGCCTGCTTTCTTATGATTTTTGAGGGTATAACGAAAGTATTTATTAGTAAAATGTTTAATGAAGATATACAACGTATAATTGATTTAGATATTTTTTATCCGTTACAGTAGATTTGAAAACGTCACACTCTATGAAATTGTAATTCATTGTGAACCATATTCTCAGAATAATAACTAATGAAACGACAAAGTAGAATATTTCAAAATATATTTGAAGTTCCAAGTTTAAAAAATAAGGCTTAAATTAAATATAATCTACATACTAAAAAATAAACCATCATACATTTATGTTAAATATACAAAATTAAACAATTGTAATCATATAACTACTAATAACAATAAATTATAAATACAGAATATTGAAGTAATAGATTGATCCAAATAATATTATCTTGTTCGGACATGAATTCAGTTAAATATGTCATCATTTTAAGTTGCTAAACACTAGCCAGACGTGGGGTTTAATCAAAAAAATCATCACCCTTTTTTTTGTTTATTTTTTATTTATTTAATATAATTTGATTCATATGTAAGCATAATTAATTTATTTGTTGTATTTAAGGGTTTTTAGTAAAAAAAATTAAATGGCATAAAAATATCTTTTGAGTTCTTTTTCAATGAAAATGTAAGTACGTTTCCGATAGATTCCATTTTGACTTCTTTATGGAGTAAAGATACAACCTTTCTTCTAGACATACGGAATTCGGTGTCCCAATGAGTTTAATACAGAGGATTCTTAGCAAAATTCAGTAGAAGGAGGAACATGGAGAGAAAAATTATTTTCATACAAACCACTTTATCTGAACGTCTATCAAGGACTCTGACACTTCCTTCGTCCATTTCCATTCATGAAGTGGCTTTCTGTAGTTCTACATTTTGATTAATATTAACCAAAAACAGTTTTTTCATTGGTATAACACTTGGTTGGTTAGATACCCAAAATGGCCGAGAGCAACAATACTGACGTAACGTGAAAACGCTCTAAAGCAAAAATACTTTTTTCATTAATGTTAGAAAGATATTAAATGAAGTCGATAATATATGTACTTAATTTATATTCTAAAAATAAAACTTCCAATATGTGAGGGCTCATTGTATTAGTGCACAGTTAATTTGTAGTTGTTGGAGTTCTGGTATATTTTATATAATGGATAATTCTATAGAAACGAATATATTTAGTACATCAATATGAAAAATAATCTTGAACAAAATCCAGAAAAGGAGAAAATCCAAATTAACTTTTTTTATTTCATTTATACATTTAAGTATTTTGGGATATATATTAGTCAATATTATGCTTTGTATTTAAATTTGTGGGATGAGTACAGATATATAAGAATTTTAGATTTAGTTTAGAACCTTTATATAATTTTGAGGCTTATATGGGCCCCATATGTCCCCTCCTAAATAAGATATGTGAATGTATCAATATTTTATTGAACTTTAAGTGCCAAAACGTTAATAAATTCATTTTGTTAACGGGAATTGACGATATTTTCTCGGTATATGCAAATTTAATTCCTTACTCAATTTTGATAAAAATCTTTTGAGCTTTTTCTTGTGTTGAATAATCAGGAAATTGTAAGTTCATTTATTTAATCAACTTGAAAAACCAATATTTATACTGGTATAATCGTATGTGTAAATGAATAAAGACCAAAGTATTGAATTGTAAACTACTATATTATAAAGTTTCTTGTACAATAAATAGAATAAGATTAAAGAAGAGGAACTGAAGGTGGTACTAATCATGCACTTGTATATAAATCTGATCATTCCATCCCCTTTCGGAGATGATATCATATTGACACGAATTCATGGATGTCTTGAGTATCCATAAGATTGGATCTATTGAGCTTGGTATCATTTATTTCGCTTTCTGGTTGGAGTGCTATGGTGTTGAGTAATATTGTATTTGTTCGACATTTTTTTAGTAAACCATCATCATCATCGTCCAATGGTACCATTTCTTTCGGAATAGTCATCAAAAAAGTTTTGTTTCTCCAGAGGCATCTTCCAGAGGGAAATTATCAAATGTATCTTAAGCAATTCGGAGCTCTGACGACTTGAGTGAATGTATCCCACTTCTTCGCTAATGGGTTTTGGACTATGACGTGAAAACCAGTAGGAATTTTACTTCGAGCTTGTGTATACTAATCATAGTAAATTTTTCGCCGTGATTGATTTGTGAGACGTCTTTCGTCTGCTTCCTTTGATTGAAGTTGCCATCGTTTGTCAAAATATTTCCAATGAGCAGGTACTTGAGATCTTAAAGGTTGACCGAATAACCGTTGAGCAGGAGATAAACCATCATTCCTCGGGGAATTTCTTAATTCTAACATTGCTGAGTTGAATTCGTTGCTATTAAATCCATTAGTGCATTTGGAGAGTAGATATTTAAAAAATTTTATTGTAGCCACAGCATGACTATTACATTGATGATTATGCCGTGACGAAGGTTTCAATATCATGGACAAGTCCTTTAAAAACTCTTGTATTATTTTTGATCTATGGGCCATTGTCACTTCGAAGAATATTAGGTACGCCCATCAATGAAAAAAATCTTCTAAATGATTTGAATATTTATACCCTTACTTACATAAATCTATACGTGCTTATAGTATTAATTATTGATCATGTTTCTATTACACATAGGTGGTAAAGATGATTCATTTTATATCATAAAATATTGGATAAATCATTTATTCTAGCATTCTAGGAATAACTTACTTCTATAAAATTCATCATGTATCATTGTGGCAATGAGCAACATGGATATAATTATAAATCATGAACATTTTAGGTATGTAGACGAAAACAAATATCAAATAACATAGTAACTAGAGTTGCATTTTGGTCTGGAAATCCTAGGCCGGTCTGAGACCATTATATTTTTGTTGGAGCAAACTAATTATGTCCAACAAAAAAGTTATGTCTAGACCGATCTCATAGAAAAAATTCGGTCTAGATCGGTCCAAAGGAAAAAAATGGTCTTGACTGGTTTAAAAGAAAAGTTAAGTCTAGATCAATCCAAAGGAAAAATTCGGTCTAGTTCGGTCTAAAAAAAAAGAAAAAAAAGAAATTGGTCTAGACCTATAATATATGTATTTTCAACTCCATTGACGTCATACGAAGTGTAAAGAGGGATAGATCGGATACATTTTAATACCACCGTCTCTAGTGAAATATATATAATTCTGAATTGGAGCATCTCTTGGGAGAATGAGTCTCAACACTAGTAGTAACACTGATAATTAGAAGAATATTAGGTAGGAGAGCCGATTAGCTTCCATGAGGGATCATTCTATCATCCCTTGAAGCAGGGATGATAAAAAAGGAAAAAAAAACACGTTCCACTTCGTATCAAGTACCTCACGGTGTTATCTCGCTAACACAAAAATACCCTATATATTTTTAATATCAGCAGTCGATTCTCTCATCTCGCGTCAAAGCTATTTCATAATTTGTTATATTTTATAAATGAACCTAGTAATAAATAATAATTTAATTATCACGTCGTAACCTTTATTGTATCACGCAATCTTTAATCAAAAAAAAAGTAAATCAATCATACCAATTTCCATTTACATTAGATGTACTTCCACATAATCATTGTCATATTATTTCTTCACTATTTTTAAAATGAATTTCATATAATTAAAATATAAATAGTATTTTATTCGATAATATATTTTGATATTGCTTAGTAGTATTTTATTAAAAGAGTAGTTATACATTTGTATTTGTGTATGATAGTCAAAATTTCTTAATAGAAATAATAAAGTGGCCAATATATTTAGTATATGAAGGACGAGGGATCAACAAGAAATTGTATTCCTGTCCTATTAAAAACGCAGCATAAGTATGGAATAACAAAAGTTGATAATTCTGTAAAGAAAACGCGTGCAAGGAGAAGGAAGGATAAATACTTATGGTATCATTGTTTAAAATACTGATGTGATTATCACCTGCCTGCTTTATTATGATTTTTGAGGGTAACGAAAGTATTTATTTGCAAAATGTTTAATAAAGATATACAACGTATAATTGACTTAAACATTTTTTATCCGTTACACTAGATTTGAAAACGTCACACTCCATGGAATTGTAATTCATTGTGAACCATATTCTCAGAATAATAACTAATGAAACGACAAAGTAGAGTATCTCAAAATATATTTGAAGTTCCAAGTTTAAAAAATAAGGCTTAAATTAAATATAATCTACATACTAAAAATAAACCATCATACATTTATGTTAAATATACAAAATTAAATAATTAGAATCATATAACTAATTATAACAATAAATTATAAATACAGAATATTGAAGTAATAGATTGATCCAAATAATATTTTCTTGTTCTGACATGAATTCAGTTAAATATGTCATAATTTTAGGTTACAAAGCACAAGCCAGACATGAAGTTTAATCAAAAAGATCATCACCTCTTTTTCGTCATGTGGAAGTTGCTTTACAAAATTGTGCATAGAATAGATATATCTCTACCGATGAGATCTAAATAATTATTAATAGCAAAGTAAATGTCAAAATCATAAAATTAGACAATAAATTTACTAATAAAAAAATGTTAGAATTAAATCCACCTTAAAGATTTTGAGGATAAGCTAATTATGTAGTAATGGCCGGCGATATTACTCCTTCTTAAGAGAATCATAAAAGATTTCCCCCCATTATTTATGCTTGTATAACAAAATACAATTATCATGAAGGATACACACACTTGCTAATTATAATGCTACACCAAATGCAACTACCCCCCCGTTGTTGTGACCATCTAAGCAGTCTTTTCTGCCTTTTATGAGTTTTCCGAACACCATTCCTTGGAGCTTATCAACAATATCTTTATATATTAATTTATTTATAACCATATAATATTGACTATGTAATAGCGCAAAACCTAATGATTATACACAAGTCTTTAAGTAAAGAAACTAGTGTCAGACAAACTAGTTGTGAACCATCCAATGCTATTAGCCCCGTTATTGTGACCATTTAAGCAGTTGTTGTTGCCATTTAATGAGTTGTGTATCATAATGGATACCAAAAACACAATTGCATTTTCAGCTTACCGGATTGCATTTTACATTTATTGAAGAAAAAATATAAAACATAGCGTGTTTACTCTTTGCATTTGTACATTTTAGACGCACGCTGAAGCCATACTGTGTCAAACATCCCAAAACTGTTTAAATAGTTTTTTTGTCTAAAATCTTATCTTTCTAGCTTTATATAATGTAAAACTATCGCATTTTTACAACACAAGATAAACATTATTAACCTCATCGAATGAAAAATAGTTATTTGCTTTTTCATTCCATTATTTTGTTCATTTATAAACCTATACGCACTTGTAAAAACATGATTTTTTTGCTGAAATCGTTCACAAAGCTTTTCGATATTCACGGATGTTAGTAATATCGATTCTGAATATTTGAAAAAGATTTATCTTGCTGTTTTTGAAAAAATCGATATCTTATGTCGAATTTTCCATTTTTTTAGTTCATTAAGAAAATAAATTCGAACTTCAATAAGTTCAAATTAAGATAAATGTTTTTTTTAAAGAATGAAGTTATGCAAATCATTGTTACTAACATATTGTAAGAATTCCATTAAAATAATTTGAAAATACTGTTTTTATATAAAGGGAGTTTTCGGAAATATATACGGGGTAAGTGTACAGCGTATTTATTGTCCTTTATTGAATAAGAAAGAGCTATTTTTGACGGATAACATAATGAGATTAATGACAAATTATGTATATTTCTATACAACTTTCTTTTTCAAAAATTTCGATTGGCTTCATTGCACATTATAAAGGAAATTAATTTTCAATATAAGTAACTAACTTCACCTAGAATGTACATACCACAACAATAATTAAATTTACATTTCTTAAATTTTTTTTATAAACTCTACAATCTGTGAGGAATAATATATATTATATTTTAATTTTCAAAATCGACACATAAGAATATTAAGCAGACTTTGAAAGTTTTGGGAACGATTTTGACAAAATAGCCATTATTTCAGTATGGGTATCTACAAAAGCGGAGAAGAGAGTTATCTGGAAATGAATGTAAGAATAGAGCGCACTCGTTTTCAGCAAATGATGGCCTTGTATATTTTGAAACTGTAGCAGTGTTAGTCGTGCTCAAGAGACTAAAATTTAATTTTATTAAATTATTGGATTTCAAGTTTTGTTTTCTTGCCTGCAAGCTAGGCCACATTATCAGTGAAAAGGACCCTATTGTGATTTTCATCAATTTCCACTGAAGGATCCTAAAATGGTGGCCAAATGACAATATCTATGCGGACAGAACCACCAGAATTCAATTGATAATTATTCACCCACACGCCAACAAAAAATAATAAATCCTCCTACAGTGTACAACTTTAAAAATATATATGATTGTCTCCAACGAAAGGGTTACTTGTTTTGTCCCAACATATAGCTTAATATAAAGACGCCACATTTTAGAAATGAAAGGAAAGATAAACTTAGTGAGTCAATTTCAAACATAAATATGATAGTTGTAGGTCTCCTAAGATAATTGCAGTATTTTTAGAAAAAAGGGGGGGGGGAAGCGGATCAAGTAGTCTAACAGAAGATGCCTTCTGTGCAATACTCTGCAACATTATTGGTAGTTGCAGATCTGTCAAAATATATCCTTGAAGCAGGAAAATTTGTTCTACAGGCAACATTTCAATCAGATTCATTCGAAGAATCATTTCATTTGAAGCAATTATTTCATAAAGATGTGCCAAATAATTGAGCCAGAAAAAAATAACGGGTCTTAGCACTAGTGAGATTTTCAAAACTGGATTTTACTTAAATTAAGAAACTCCTATGTGACTAAAACATCTCTGAATCTGAAATCATACTTACTGACTAGAAGCTTTACGAATTGGAGAAAATTAAATTTACTGGAGAGAGCAGTGTGCTATACTTTGTTCCTGAACATATTGTATTTTTTTTTCCAGAAAAATGTCCAGTGTACAACTTGCAGAAGGTATAAGTTAAGTCTTAAAAGATACTCCTTCAGATAATGTAATCTGCTTTAAGGGTGAATCAGCCATGCTCCAATTGAATTGGTAAAGTTGATCGAAATCATGAGTAATGGTGTGTTATCAGCACCTGTATATGTCGTCACATGTGTGTATGCTTCCTTGTTATCTGATTTTATATTTGATCAGTCATTAGAAGAAAAAAAAAACACTATCTAATCATTCTCCGAGTCCAAGAGTCGAACTTTTATCGAAAGAATATCCTAGAGCTTAGAAATGTTTGTTAAGGTAATTATGAACACAACGTGTGATGGAAGTTACAAGTGATAAGTTACAAATCACATAAATGTTTTTCAATATTATGAGTAAGAATGTTGACAATATAGATAGTCAAATCGAATGACAGTTCTGTTGAAAGTAGAAAGAGGTTATCAAACAAAGCTCCAATCTATAACAAAGTAATGATTAAATTATCTATATATATATTAATCTTAGAGTACTTATTGGTGCCTTCTTTTGTAAAAAGAGTATACATTATTTGGAAAATATATCAATATCAATGTTCTAACAATGATATCGTACAAAGGTTAGTAGAGATACAAGGTTATGCCATCATGTAATCCAGCTTGCTAGAATTTTCAATTTAATGTACCGTACCGACTGGTGAGCCAGACAAAAAGGTATGATGCCATCTAGTATAACAGTGGTACTCTAACAGTAACTGTGAAGGAAGGCGATATATAGCTACTCTTGTTAACAGTTATACTCTTTGGTGTCACTGTTAACAAGCGCGGTGGAAGATTTGTTAGATAGCGCTATGGTACAACCATGTATTTCTATTAACCTTTCGTACAAGGTAAGGTGTGTCTTTTCCCTCAAATAGACTCTAGTTTTTCTTGCCAAGAGTTACAAAAATATATAATTTCGAGATCATGCACTTTTTGTAATTCCTACCAGATTTTTTTTTTTTTCATTTACCAATTTTGTCATGATTATTTGTTGTGGAGCTATAAAAAGTTGGACTTAGAATAGACTTGAGGATCAACCTCTGAGTAATTCCTGTATATATTATTGCTAGTTACTTAGTGGGGTTTGCGTTTATTTTCTTCATCTCATAGTTGCTTGCAGCTAATTTCAATGAAACTTAAAGACAGCTAAGCTCCTCTTATCACAAAAATTCTTCAAATATTACGACGACTACGTTCATTTGTGTTTTTTTAATATCAAGGGCGGCTGTAGGGGGTGGGCTGGAGCTCCCTCAAATTAAATAATTTTTAGTTTTTACTGTAATATTTAATTTTGGAAATTACATTAATTTTTTCATTTTTTTTTCCAAAAAATTAAATTTTCTGTGAACAACTATTAATTTTTGATTTTTTTTCCCTCAAAATTAAATATTTTTTTGTGAAAAGCTATGGACTTTGAATTATTGTACATACTCATCCGTCTTGTAATTTGGGGAAGAAACAAGGACTCTTGAAGACTTGAAGCTATTGAAAACATACTTATTTACGTATTACAAGTCACAAACATATCATTAATGAGGTTTTTTGAAGTCCAAAGTATTTGAGTAGTAATAACTAATAAATAATGACCTTTTAGTAACTAAATAAAGAAGAGGTTTTGTAAATATGTGATTAAGTGATAATCCATATAGTAAAGTAATTCATGGATTATTCCATGTATTCAGAACTCCAGAATTTTATGTTATACTATCATGACATTTCAGATTTATCAAGACTCATAAAATATGTATGTTAGAAACTAACTATAAATATGAGTATCTAAGTATGGAAATAACTATTATAATATTTAAGCATTGTACCTTTTAATAATAATAGTTTCAATGGATTAAGATATTATTTCATTGGAATTTTTTACCATAAATTAAATATAACTCAAAAAATGGATCCTGAGGGAAATATATACAACGGCAGTAATCTTTTAATTTTTTGTTTGTTTGATCATCTGTAATTTAAATACAATTTCATGCTAAAATAAATACTAATAAAGGTTGTTATCTTATAGGAAATGCATAGTTACAGGTGTGCCCGTCTAAAACTGAACACTCCTTTAAATTTTACGCGGTTTTCTATGTCTAGAGGCTTGAGGGCAGTACGAGGGGATCTCTTGTAGACCTTAAAGCCAAGATTTTTCTTAACTAGCCGGTTCATGGTCATTCTGCTGACGTTGAACTCCATGGAGAAGCCACTGACGGTGACCTTGCCTCTCTTGTCCTCGACAGATTTTTTCCCCGCATCAACCATTTCGTCCGAGCTTCGAGGCCTTGACTTAAATATTGTGGTCCCTTCAGGAGTCCCTTTGGCTACCACCCTGTAAACGGTGGTGTGACTGCAGTTCAATTCCTTGGGAATTTCAGTGGGAGTTTTTCCCCGCGCGGAACGTTCCAAAATTGCAACTCGACGTCTCTACATTTTATTGGCTGTTTTTTTTTCATTTTTCTGTTGCTATTTAGATACACCAGTTTTTTCTGGAGTTTTGTTTCGGTTTTAGACGCGTACACCTGTAATTTAGTTAAGACACTTACTGTCTTGAAGTATAGGTTTTACCAGTTCCAACTCAATAAAATCACTGGAATGTGGCACAAAGTTGCATGGCTAAAAATTTATGATGGAGAATGTTGGGTTTTAGGGGTTGAGCGCGTACATTTTTTCTGTAATTTTTTATTTAATATTTGAAATCTAATTTAATTCTCCAAATTTATTTTCTATTTATTTTTTGAATTGAACAACTTTTTGAATTTTTCTTCCAAAAAAATACTTCTTTTGTGAACAGTTATAAATTTTTGAAAATTTTCTCGAAAAAATTTATTTTTTTTTGTAACAGTTGATTTTTTTTTTCCAAAACACTAAATATTTGACGACTAAAAATTTAAACTTTCAGATTTTTTTCAAAAAAATATATAGATATAATCATACAGATGCCCCTGAATTTTAATTCTATAATGTTTCATAGGTTAAGTAAAGGACCATCAAAAAGTAAAATGGTCATTACCATGCCAATAATAATTTAAGATGCCTCAAATTTTACCAAAATCATTTTTTTGATTGCCCCATACAAAAAAGATCATTGTGTGTGCTTGGGAGGGGGGTACTATTGTCAAAAAAAGGACTGCCTATTATGGATACACCAAACATAGTAAGTAATATAGTATTACTTATCAAATGTATCAACTTTTCATTGATTGATAAAGTTATACAATGTTTTAATAAATGAATATTTAACTGTCTGCTATTAGTATTAAAAAAACTGTACCATACGTTTATTAAAAGCTAACGGGGAAAAAAATAGTTGTCAATCCTCAAATTCCTCCAACGGTATTTTTTTATTTTAAGTTCTATTAATTCAAACAATTTATTTTATGGATATCTGTTATATCATTGATTTTCTTTATGTTGATATTTACTCTATGATTTTTTATAAGTAAATATTAATCATATAGGAGCGTTGTATAATTATCATCCGAACATGTTTGTTTCTTGTCAACTTTAAAAAAATTTAAAAGACAAACCAGTAGATTATACAGTACACACTGAAAGTATTTGTTTATATGAAAAAATAGTGGAGCAGTATAAAAAAATTGAAATATTCGCAACAATTCCTTAATTTGAGGACATTTACAAGAATGTCCGCAGGATTTTTTTTTTTTTGGGAGTGGGGGGAAGGGGCTTTGTTTTTGGATTTCTTTTTTGAAAAAAATATGAAAATCAAATATTTTGGAATTTTTTGTATAAAATACACAGCTGCTATTAAATCATTAAATTAAATACAATAGGAGGATACTACATAAAAATATTACTTATTAAATTAAAAATATTACTTATTAATTTAAGAATATTACTTATTAACTTAAAAATATATATTTCAATTATTAACGCCTTCCTAGATCCTCAGCCTCAAATGCCATTGGTGGGTTTTGTGTTTTTTTTGTAAAATTAGTTCTTACTAAATTTTATTACCATATCTTTTTATTATAAACAATATTTTGATTTATTGTACTAAAACTAGGCTTGATGTTTTTTCTCAAAAAAAGTCCATAAATTAGGTTATAAAGTTTAAAGTAATCCAAATTTGCACTTCTTAGTTAATCAAATTATAAAAACGTATTTGAAATTTTTGTAGTCGTCAATAGCCGCTCGTTGGCTGTGATACGCAGATGAACAGACAGATGGGTAAAAAGCTTATATTTCGGTTTAATATTTTTATCATTTTTTTAAAGAAGTAAAAATTATTTATCATAAACATTTAAAAAAAACTTGTGATAAAAGTTAAACTTAACTAAATTTATTAATTTGACTAAATTTGATTAAAACAAGATCACGTTTTTTTCCAAATAATTTAAATTTCAAAACTTTAGGGGCGTTGAGCTCTTATTAAATATTCATAGAAATTGTTCTAACTTTGTGAATCGTATTTTTTATGAAATAGAACGCATTTTTTACTTTTCTACAAAAATCTATTTTATTGGCACCCTGCTATTTAAAAAATTTAAATATTATGAAAAAATATCACAAAATTAAACTTGATATTTTTTTCGATAAAAATTTCAAACATTAAATATATTCAAAAAAAATTCAAAAATTTACACCATTCATAAAAATTAAATTTTTTAGAAAAAAATTTCAAAAAGTAAATTGTAAATAAATTTTTTTGGGAAATATTGCAAATATTAAATTTATAGGAGAAAAATTTAAAAGTTTCAAAACAATTCACTGAAAAAAAACATTTTGGAAAAAAAATTGAGCAATTATTTTTTGTTATAAAAATTTTGAAAAATTAAATTTAAAATATTAAATTTCTCATTAAAAAAGCAACAATTCCTTAATTTGGGGAGGGTATAAAGAAAGGCAAAATGCGTACTTAAGGGGGAGAATTCAATTAAGAACAAATGATGAAATACTGATGAAAAAAGAAGAAAGGGGGACACACAACAACCATTTTTCCGTTTCTAATATTCAAAAATAGTTTTTTAATTCCAAACTACCCAACTCTAAAAATAGGTAAAATATGTATTATAAGTATATTTTAGTCTCTTGGATGGATAAACACATTAGGGAATTAACAAATAATGAATTGAAAGATAAATACTTATTCATTTTTTTGAAATTTTTCCTTATGGTCAATCAATGTTAAACAATTTTTAGGCAGTTTGGGAGAAGGGGGCATATCATATCATGCTTTAAGACTACATAGACAGACTGAAAAATTATTTTTGGCACTGTCAGAAATTTAAATTAAATTTATGCATTTAGGACATTTATATGTTTTCTATAATTGAGAGTTTAGTGTTCTGGAAGATCTGAACGTGATTTGAAATAAAAGTGGTTGATTAGTTAAAACCCCCACTATACAAAAAATCAATCCGGAAAACCATTAATTCAGACTTTTTGTCACTTATACACAGAATAGAGTTTATGATTATCATACTTGATATATAATATCAAAAAAGAATGAATATTTGGTCACAGTTTATGAAATAGAGCAAACATCATTTCCGGGAAATGCTCTCTGTATTCATGAAAAGTTCTTTTTGTTTACTAATCAATTAACATTTTGAATATCTTTTAATTTTTATAAATGATTTATAATGACGTTTATTTCAATTTAATTACATATTTAGTCATTCTAAAATTATAATGACTTTAATATTATTAATTCTAAGATCCTTCAGGATTTTAAATTCCTTTCATTCATTTTCCTTTTCCTTATAAAAATATTGGGAATCAGCAAATACATAAACAATCTAAGAGAGGAATTAGTATGGGCAATATCCAGAGTTTATATTTTTTCTTTTTCCCTTGATATTTTAATATTCCAATATTTATATAGGCCCGAAATAATTACTACTTATTATAAATACTTATTAAAAATTACTAAGTAATGTTTTTTTTAAGATACATTTTCGTCAAGATTTTATTTGCATATTTATATATGCGTATGTACATAAATATTGGCTACTACAAAAGTATTGGCTATTTTCATGGTGAGTTCTTAATATTTGCTGAATTTTTTTCATCTGAGTCTAAAATATCACTTTTAATATGTGTTTACTCAAACAAGAAGATCGGAAGACTTGAAAGCTTCTTTAATCTGAGTACATTAAATCCTCCTTCAGAAACTTTTTAGATGTGATGATCTACCTCAATATTGTCTATTATGGCAAGAACAAAGAACATTCTTTTCAATTAAGAGAGAAAATTGTTCAATTTTTTAGATTTTCAAGAAATCAGATGGAACTAAATCAAATGTTTGCAATTTAATCAAAAAACATGGAGAATATGTAGAAGTTTGTAATAGTATAAGAACTCGTCCTCATCAAAACTATCTCCTCACTGTTACAGAAAGGTAGTCAAGGATGTCAAATTTCATCCAGAACAAATACCAAAGTGATTTTAGATGATTTAGAAAAGAATGATATTGTTGTTTTCGAAGACAGATATCTTGAATGCTTCACAATGAAGATTATCATGGGAGACGTCCCAGAAAGACACCATTACTCAAACCTGTACACCTTAGATTAAGATAACATTTTGCCAAAGAACATTTGGAGAAGGATATGACCTTCTGGTCAATACTATTGTGGTCAGATGAAACAAAATCGAGCTTTTTGGTCACAGCTCTATCCAGCTCGTTTGGAGAAAGTCTGGAAAGGCCTTCTCTCCTCGTAATACGATACCTACAGTAAAGCATAATGGTGAATCAATCAGCTTTGGTATGCTTTTCTTCCAAAGGTATTGAAAGGGCTGTCAGAGTGAATAGAAAAATGAAAAAAGAGGATTATGTCAATGTTTAAGACGAAAATTGGAAATCCTCCTCAAAAGTTTAAATCTTTGCCGTAGGATGTAATCCTCAAGGCTTCAAAGGAGTAAGATCGTTGTTTTGAACTGACCTTCGTTCAATTCAAACCTACATCCTATTGAAAATATTTTGATTGAGCAAAAATCGGGTTCATGCCAAAAAAACCAAAAATATAAAGGAAATAAAAACGAACGTTTAATATTGAAGAGTGGCAAAATATTCATTCTACAACTAGTTAGGGCTTAATTGTAAAATATATTACAAAATAAGTTGAAGTTATCAGAAATCAAGGTTACACAATTGATTATTAATTTAAAAGGTTCAAATACATTTTCCTATATAACTTTTTAAATTATTGCCTCTTAAATAAATTAGATAATTTTTTCTGTTAATAAAAGTATATAAAGTTTAGATAATTAATCTTAAATAAACATTTCTTTTTATTATTTTATCACATCATGTTTTTTATGGTTATAATAATAAAGGATCTGAGTAAAAATATGGGGTGCCAATAATTATGGGCATGACTGCATATTTTCGGATTATCCATTTTTTAATTTGTTTCTGAAGCTTTAATACAGATGAAATGATGTCAAAATCTTAATACACATACTTATTAATAAATAAACGATATTAAATAAAAAATTCAAATCCCATTTGATTTACAATATAATGGAATTTGTCTTTTAACCTTAGTGCCCAAAAGTCTCCAAACCCGTAGAGCGATTTTGATAACTTGATGTCTTGGGTGCATATTTATAGCATTGATTTTTCCAAAGACTTCCACAACTTGAATTATTTTTTCAAAAAATTTAATTTTCTTAGAAAAACTATGGATTTTTGAAAATTTTCTCCCAAAAATATAATATTTGTAATTTTTTTCGTAGAAATTTAATTTTTCAAATTTTTTTTCACGGAAATTGATTTTTTGTGAACAACTGTGGATTTTTAAAAAAAATTCCCAAAACAATTAATATTAAAAAAAATTCCACAAAAGTTTATTTTTTGTGAACAACTGTGGATTTTTTAAAAATTTCCCAAAAACAATTAATATTAAAAACAAACGATATTTTGTAAACAACTTTGAAATTAAAAAAAAATAATAATATTTCACAGTTGATTTATAAATCTTTTTTTTCCCTAAAATTAAATTTTTTGTGGACAATTGTAAATTTTTCTCGAAGAAATATATATATTAAAAGTTTAATTTTTGAAATTTTTTTCTAAGAAATTAATATTTAAAATTGAATTTTTGAAGTTTTTTTCAAAAAAAAATTAATATTGAAATTTTATTTTCCTTCTTTACTTCCCAAAAAATTTCACTTTTAGATTTTTTTCCAAAAAAATTCAAAAACCAACCCCCTATCTAAAAAAAAATATATATATACCTGCAAATACCTCTGATTAAATCTCAATAGACACTCATTGAAAGATCTCTTCTTTACAACATTTTTCTGTTTCTAGTTTATTTATTAATCAGACGGTCGCCATTAAGTTTGTTACAACTGTTCTATTAGCAGTTTGAGCCAACTTTTGAAGAAGCTTCATGTTTAAATGAATCATTAATTAATCAACACTTTATCCTTACTATTTATAGTAAATAGTTAAATATTTTATCTTATAAAATTTGTGTTACATAAATGAAAATTATAATTACATAGTATTGTAGTATGAATCATTATCAAGTTTAGTTGTCATTTTTTTGGGCAAAGTTTCATAAAATCAGAAAACCAATCCAAGTAACAAATCATTAATTAATTACTCAGTGTTTTCTTTAGTCTCTCTTTTGTTGACATAGGCAATATGAACAGACAAGTTGAACCTTTAATCCTATATAAAGAATATAAATGGCTTGTAGAAAAATGTGATATTTTATTTTCAAGAAGAACATTGTTTACAAATGCCGTTGTTATAAAACCAATATTGGATTTCCTTGTATCTATTCTTTTTTGATTAAATAGATAATTATTTTGTATCTTCAATAATGGGCAAAAAAAAAAAAATAATAATGTTAATAAAAAATGTAGACAATGTTTTTGCAAAACTTTTTTTACTCAATATAGTCACCTTCATTATCAATCACAGCCTTTAAACTTTGAGTGGGCATGCTGGAGTTGATGACAAGCTACTTTGACAAGTTGTTTTATGCAGCCACTATAGAAGACTTCAGTGAGTCCACAGCAAGGTCTAGTGACTTCAA
The DNA here is from genome assembly GCF_016086655.4 of Lepeophtheirus salmonis. NCBI lineage: Eukaryota > Metazoa > Arthropoda > Copepoda > Siphonostomatoida > Caligidae > Lepeophtheirus > Lepeophtheirus salmonis. Next base: position 30,487,877 of record NC_052132.2, read on the forward strand.
TGATTGAAAACGATATATATTTTGGTAATTATGACAAAATTAATGTTTTAATTAATAAATTATACTCTTTTTGTTAAATCAAATTTTATCTATATAATTATTTAGTCAATTAAAATATAAATTATTTGTAATTAAAAATATAGGTAAATATAACTAGAAATGTTTAATACATCTATAGGTCGTTGGAAGAAGAATTTTTTGAATGAACTTCTATCAAATATCCTGTACAACAATTTTTTTAATTTGGAAATACAATGAATATAATATTAATTACTGTACAAACATTAAAATGAATTCATGGACAATAATAAAATAATAAATACTTAATATTATTTATTTATTATGAAATAGAATGAAATCAATTTGAATATATTATGAATGATATTTTTCATTTGATGTATGTAAAGACAAATATGTTCGTTTAAATCATGGTAAATAATCCTTTACCTCAAAACTAATTCGTGTTTTGACTGTTTTTTAGGCTGCCAGTGCTTGGATTTCCCTTTCCCCATTTATTGGGTTTTACTTTATCATCTTGGGTTAATGTGTTTTATTTTATAAAATGTTTAGAATCTTTGATTTTTCGTATACGCTAGGGTGTCCAGAAGTATCTGGACATATTTTAATATATATATTTTTTTTTTGATTTATCTTGAGATATTTTTATTTCGTGCATAATCTTTTTTTTCTCATAAAATAAAATAAAATATATGAAATTATGTTAATAAATTTGGCCATTTCAAAATGAAAATTCATCTTCATAATAAAGGACAGTTTATTTATCAATATTATAAATATAAAAATAGGCACAGGTTGTACTCCTTTTTTTTTCTTTATTCTGAGTTAATATATATGTTATACAGCATGAGTCACTATATATAGTGCACCCTGTGACTGTTTTCAGACATTCATATATACAAATAAACTTTACTTTTTTCCTAGGATTAATATATGAGAATTTTTTGAAATTCTTGCCTTGCTATTGATTCATCTTATGTATGTTTTTATAAAAAACAACTAATTTATAACTTATAAATGTTTATACGACTGGTTTTTCTTTCTTTTTTGTTTCTTTCAAAGAATTCAAAATATTTGAACAGATCAGTCTATTATTTATTAAGTACATTTATATAACTTTTTTAGGCCTCTTTGGTCATTAAGAGTCTGTTTTATATCGGAAATCAAAGGGAAAAAAACCTATCTTTCTATCTAATATCTCTCTGTTCTCCTCTCTTCTATCTTAATTCAGACCCGCATCGCGGGCATACTCTACTAGTATTAAAATATAGTAATGCATATTTATCGAAAAATCATTGACTGCAGTTTATTTAGATTTCTTAATCACTAAGAGTTCTGTCAATCTAATATTGATTGACATATGTAGAGCAAACTTGGATGTTCATCATGTTATAATTTGTTTACACAATTTTAATATTTATTTATAGAGCAAATATATCAAAGTTCTAAGCAGTGCAAATGAATGAACCTCTTATGATTCAAGAGTTTCAGGAAAAATGGAATTTCCTGATTAGTATTGCTCAGAAATATATTTTTCTTAATATTAAATTAAATTGATGTTTATATGTGTGATTGATGGCAAACACATTAACATTATAATTTAAGCTCCATATAGATCAAGTTTCAATTATAATAATAATATTATAACTAATAAGGGAGTATTCATGGCAGTTAGCAATGTAAATTGTCGTTAATGCAGCATATTTTAAATTAATTTATATGTGTTCTTTAATTTTAATCATAGATTTTTGATTGATTGTGGTTGTCATAGTAATGGGAGGTAGAACCACCATGCTCAATGGATTTTCCCCTTCCAAGATTTCAACCAAATACTGATAGTAATGTCATGTCGTTAGTATTTTTGAATGATAAGGCATTTCCCTTGAAGCCTAAACTAATGAGACATTATTCTAAAATTAGCATCAGCTAGTGGAAGAAACTATTCCATTATCGTCTTTCTATGACATAATGAAAAATGTTTTGTCTTTACCTACAGCTATCTAATGCAATCATAATAATTTTACTCAAACGAATTAACTTATACGTTACTTTCTTCTAGTTGAAGGATTTTTCTCTGCCGTCAATAGTATATCAATTAGATTGCTCAATTATATCATGTCGTTTATTAATCCCCATAATTTTCTTTTAAAGTTATTGTACAAATTATTTTATTGATAGTCAAATTAGAAATTGGAAAATTGTAGAAGAGATAAGTAAGGAATAGTATTTTATCAATCGAAAATTTTAATGCTATAAGGTTATTAAAAACCATAACAAACATTTTTTTTTTCTTAAAAATATTTTTTTTTATTTAGAAATTACAATATCGTTTATGCGATATAAAATGATTTCAGTAATCAGTAATACAGGATCAGTTCCATGGAAATAAATTATTATAATTTAATAAGTATTTAGTATTGAATTGTTTTATATTATATACCAAAATCCTAGATTCATCAAAGGGTTTCATGAATCTAGGTTTTTTTAAGTTATTTATTTTAGTAAACAATTCTATGTAATTTGATATTAAAATCATTTGTTTCGTATCTTTTACAAGATAAAACACTTAAATATTAATTAATGAGTGCTTTATTTTACTCTAAATTTTGTTTGTTAGATGATAGTTAAATATTTTATATAATTTTTTTAAGCTCACAACAGAGCTTTTTATATTATATCATCGTTTTGTTTTCTTAAATAATTTTTAGACATAATATTTGGTAATAAAATAGTACAGTGATTGAAAAGCAATCAAATATATCTTGACCTTGTTCCATAATATTGGATAGAGGTCAGATATTTTTTTTGTAGCCAAAAATCTTGATAGGATATCTTGAACTTTGGGCTTTTGGAGTTTTTGATTGAAACTAATTCTTCTTCTACCTCTCTTTTTCCCTCACTACTGAATTCTAGTAATGGATTGATAACCCAGTCTGGTATTTTTAGCCTTAATATATCCTGATATCTTTCAGTCATGTCTCTTCGCAACTCTTCTATATGAGCACAATACACTTGAAGGTCAACATCAGATATTTTCTTTTCATTATCCAATTCACAAAGGCTTGGAAATTGGTAAAGTTCATAACGTGCTAAATTTCGTTTGAATAATTTACACTTAGACAGGAAAGTGGAGATAACAGATTTGACTTTTATAAGATTGGCATCATTTCCTTGCAATTGCAAATTAATTTCATTGAATTTTAGGAATATATCTGACAAATAGACAATATCATTCTTGATTTTTTTTAAATCATGACATAGCCCAATATTAGATTCTTGGAAAAATTCAACAAATGTATCAAACAAAGAATAGAATCGTTTGAGGCAGTTTCCCTTTGATAGCCATCTAAATTCTGTGTGTAGCAATAAACGGTCAAACTCTTCATCATTATCAATGCAAAGCTGTCGAAACAGTCTGGAATTGAGGGAATGTGCCTTGATCTTATTTACTGATGTGATAACAGTATTAATTGATTTGTGAAGTCGACCACTAAGGTGTTTTGCTACCAGATGCTGCCTGTGAATTACACAGTGCACTGTAAGTACACCAGGTACGGCTTTCTTCAAGAAACTGATGAAGCCACGATAACGACCTATCATGGATGGTGCACCATCTGTTGCGCACGCCAGAATATTAGTAAGTGGGATTTTTTTTCTCTTTGAAAAAATTATCAACGATATCAAATACCGACTCTCCTTTAGTGTTTGTTATAAGTTGTCTAGGAAATAACAGCTCTTGTACCAATTTTTCATCTTTGACGAAACGAACATAAGCAAGAAGCAAGGATTCATTTCCCGGTAAAGTGGACTCATCTAATTGCAAACTAAATTCGGTTGCGGCAAGAATGTTGCAGAATTTATCCTCTACGTTTTCAGCCATTTAATCTATTCTTCTTTGAACTGAGTTATTATTGAGAAATATAGATTTCATAATTTGGTCCGGTGACTTATGTACAACAGCGTGCAGAACCTCTCTTACTGCAGGCAAAATAAGCTCCTCCCCAATTTTGTGAGGCTTACCAGATCTAGCAATCATCAAAGATATGTTGTATGAAGCACGCAACCCGTCAGTGGATTGTTCTGAAGTGCTCGAAAACATATTTTTAATAGTTTTTTGTGCCTTGAATTTTTCTAGAAGCGACTGGAAATATGGTATATTTTTTTCTGTTTTATCAGAGTGCATTGTTCTCAAATGTTCCGAAAGTCTGGAGGGTTTCATGGCTTCGTTTGAAAACACTTTCTCACACAGCAGACACATAGGTTGATGTTGATTCAGTGGTGCTGATACAAATCCATATTTCAAATATTCTACGCTATACTGCCTACACTTCTTTTTTGCTTGTTGATGGGTTGTCATTCTTTATTCTGGAAAAATATATAAGATACGACTATAACTATTGTCATTTAGGGTTGGAAATGGGTGGAAAAATTTAGAAAGTTCTTACGGACACATCGCTTCGGGAATTTAACTGTATTTTATTTTCTAACTATTCTCAACTACAACCATGTGTTTAACAGCAGAAATGTGGATCAAGATTTGTCTATGGTCCAAATAGTTAAAGAAATAAAAGCTAATTGATGCAAAAAAAAAATTCTTAATACAGTTTTATAATTACTTGACGTCCTTGCTTGAAGTTTTAGAATGTGGGGTATGGGTTGTAGTTTTTGGGATCTTACTTTTCTGTAGTTTCACGTTTTTAACAAAATTATAAGTATTTATTCTAAGTAGTCTGTTTGCGTTTGAGAGTAAGAGTAAACTGAGTATAGAGCAAAATATATAGGCGCCAATAATGAAGTAAATTTGTACAATCTCAATATAACATATTTTCATCGTATTAACCGGATAATATTCAAGATATTCATTCCTGCTATTTTGTAGTCATATTTCTTTATTTTTGTAGATCAATTTGTTTGTTTTATGTAATAATATGTAATCACCGGTTTTTTTTTGCTCTACCACCCCCCAATCACCCCTTTTCCCATTACCTCCCCCTAGATCAAAGCACCGCCCCAAGGGGGTGGTATCGCCCACTTTGGGAAACGATGGTTTAGACAGAGGATGTCGACAAGGCGGTTCAATTGTTCCTAGCTTACTTATTCTAGTACTTGATCAACTCATCCGAGAAAAAAACTCATCCAACCACATAAAGTGGATTAACTTGTTAGGTTTTGAGGATAGAGTCGAAATGTTCGAAGATAGCGAGATGATCTTTATTCTCTGGGACTACAGAAAAATAGAAAAAATATTTAAGTCGGACCTTAAAAATAAGACAAGACCGTGGGAAAATATCAGACCTACAAATAATTTTCAAAAACATATATACGGACAAATTTAGAATATAAATGCAGCCGATGAAGATTCTTGGTACTTTTGTATCACTTTGTAAAAAAAACATATCTAAAAACGAGAACCAAATTGAAGATAAAATAAAAAAAAGTGGCATCAAGATACTTGTATATAATATATATAACAATGTACCAATTAGGATACTCGTGTTAAATACCTTCATTCTGCCTTAGGCCCCCATTTGCTAAGAAAAACTCCAGAGTAGAGACCCCAGAACAGTTTTTGTCAAAATGTAAGCATACTAAAGGGGTAAGGATCCGAGTGTCACAGATATTGCATGAGAAATATAACGTTACATTAAAAGCAAATCATTTTCCTTTTATCTATATTGGTCCCCATCAAGATATTTTAGATTTTGGATATAAGACTTGGGATATATATTAAAAACTACAATTCAATTATGAAAAAAAATTAATAATGTATTGTAAAAAAGAAGTTTTATATCGTTTAATTAAGAAAAGCTGAAAAAGAATAAAGTTGTATCTACGTACGAAAAAAAGAATTAATATTGAAAAATGTTAATTCCTGTTTCGATTTTGATTGCCACTGGGAGTACAGACAACTTTATTCAAAAAGGAATAGCTAGATCATGAGGATGGCTCATATCTGAAATGAATAGTAAAGTAACAATGGCATTCACTACTTTATCACCTTAATTTGGAGGAAATGTCTCGTTCCTATAACGTTGGGTAAATAATTTTATAGATATGTTTCTGTTAGATATTAAAAAATTGTTGTTGTGATTGTATCCTCGTAGTACATAACTTCCTCAGGCAGCATTCAGAAGATACTTTTCCTTTCAAAGGACCTTGTCCCTCCTTTATAGATATGTGCTGCATTACCTGCCGCAAAAGTACCTAAACATTTTGAAATTCATTTGGAGTATTAAGAGAGCTTTCCTAATGCTTTTTTCAGAGCAGGCTTGTTTTATATATATGGTTTCATGTCCACATGTTAAATTATTTTAAATATAGCGTCACGATAGGGCTAAACAATTATTTTTTATTACACTTATTACTCCAAGTACAGTCCTTTTCAAAACTATTTTGTCTGAGAGGGGTTTGCATTTTATCGATATAAAGTAATCATACACGTAGCTAATGAAAAACCAATGTTTAAGAAAAACATACCTACTATGATTAAAAATAGTAAGATGAGAGTCAACTATAACATTGATATAATTTATCCGTGATATATAATATTCCTGAGAAGATGATTGGGAGTGAAGGGATGTGTAACTTTTTACCATTCATCTGCAGTCCTGGATACATATTAAAATTTATAAAAATGAATAGTTATACTATAAAAAAACTCTCTGTACGTCGAAAGGTTCCTAACTCTCAAGCCTTTTAGCCTTCATCATTTAGATAATGTAATCTAGGACACATGAACAGTGGACTATAATGATGCATGAAGAGATTTGCTCGAACTAACCTATTTCTATTAGCATATTGTCTCTTTAAGTATCTAAAAATGAAGATACATATATAGTTCAGTAAGTTTTTTGATTATGCATCGAGTCTCAACTAGACATTTACCTACAAAATATGCCCTTCTGTTGAAATGAGTTGAAAATTGGTTCTTTGCTTTTTTACAGAACATTTAATGGGTGTCAATACTTATAGAATTTTCATCAAAGGGTTACGTCACGACAAATATACAAATAAAAAGTTAAGCATAAGTGTAATGAGAAATTATCCTATTTGTAAGCAATGATCTCCTGGGACCCACAATAAGTAAACTCACTTTGTATATTATTTACTTAAATAATTAACATTTTGATTTTCCATTAAATAAAAACAATCGGAGTCTACTTTAATATATTTTTATATTACTAATTAACTTATAGCCAACCATTATTCATTAATAATTAAGTAATTACGGATTAGCGTCTCCTTCAAAAACTAACATCACAAAATGGTCTATGTTCTCCGGGAATTACGGCCAAACCAATTAATACCAATTTCTTATATTATTTATTTGGGTTTGAATGGTTCAAAAATGGTTCTAGAAAAAAAAAAAGAAATCGCCTACAAAGGCCATAGTGTCCTAAAAAGAAATTCTTTTATAATTATTAATTTCTTTTCCAAAGTTCTAAAAAGTTTTTAATGACCCCTCCTATTAACTAACAATTACATTTGTTGAGAAAAAGTTTCAAAAATTGAATTTCAACTATAAAATTTTCCGTAAAAAAATTCAAAAATTGAGTTTTTTCAAAAATCCAAAGCTATTAACAAAAACTTAAATTTTTGGGGAAAAAGTTTCAAAAGCACAATTTCAAATATATCATACATAAAATTTTTTGGAAAAATATTATAGAAATAAAATTTTTGAAAGAAAATTTAAAAATTCACAGACATTAATAAACAATAAATTTTAACAATCAACTTTCAAATATTAAAATTTTACAAGAAAATTTGAAATCCATAGCAATTCACAAAAAAATTCAAACATTAAATTTTTCAAAAAAAAGTTCAAAAGTCCACAGCTATTAACAGACAATATTAATTTTTTTGAAAAAATATATCAGATATTATAATTTTTTTTAAATCCACGACATTAATAAAAATTAACATTTTTTGAAAACAAATTCAATAAATCAAATTTCAAATATTACATTTGTGCAAAAAAAAAAAAGATAAATTAGATAAACATATTAGGGATAATTAATTGTATCACGAAACTGTTGGATAAAAACTGTGTTTTTGAGCGGGCAAAAGAGTTTTTTTAGCATCCAATAATATTTTTGTAATAATTAAGTCAGTTTTTCATTGTTTTTCTTGTAATTGATATTATTTGAGTTCTCAATTATTTTGCTACCAGTTGGTATAATTTTATCTATTAAGATTGTTAGAAAAATTAGGACAGAAAAAATTACAAATTTGTATTGAATAGTATCAGGGGGTGCGTGATTATTCAAATAAAAAAATATCATTTACTTTTTTTTAAGTTATTTCAAAATAAAATAAAAATATGTTTAAATAAAAACAAATCAACACTAGAATTTAAGGAATAATCAATAAAAGGTCGTATTTTTGAAAGTTCAATTGACAGTTTTTGTAGTCTAAAATTATGAATTAATCAAATAGGGTGTCTTATTTGGCATAAATCAACAACACCAGTATATTACATAATAATATATGATATTAATTGTATCAAAAAATAAGATTTGAGTAGTAAAAATGAAGAGAAACGTCAAAATAAATCTGTCTTATACGCGGTACCAAAAGAGAATATTTATTTATTGGCAACATGCTTGGAAGTAAAATACTTATTCTTTGAGAAAAGTTAGCGAAATATTGTCAAAATATTTTTGCAAAATCTATTTTTCATCGATAATACTAAAAAAATAATAATCCTGTAAGTGGATACAAATAGATAATTTTAAAGAAACAACATCAAAATTTCTTTTTTTTCGACATTTTACACATTATCAAATCAAAAAGCGTTCATGAATAACGAGTTTTTTGGACGTTTGATGGTTATTTTCTTGTTTAGAGGAATAAAATATCCAGGGATACCAAATTCCCAACTTTTTTCCTTTCGCCACATTCTAATAATATATATATATATATTTCTGCAGACCCCTAGTATATATGAATTTATGTACAGTCTTAAAGATACAAGAAATATATTGGTTTATATGTATCTTGGTAATTAATCAAGAGTAATGAAGAAATTCTATACATTCATTCTATTTTTCTTATGTATACACTTAATTAAATGTTGTTACCTATAAATATATTGTAAAAAAAAGCAAGGATATATGTCCTTCACATCTATTATACCTGATCTCAAAGGTCTTTAAGGTTAAGTCAATTTTCACTATGCACACTGCATTTTCCATTAGTTTTGTAAAGTTCAAAAAAGATGGTGCCTTGACCTATGCTGATCATCTAAGAGATAATTGCACTTTTAAAAAAACCTTCAGAATTGATTTTGAATATCAACATATGTTTTTTTCTTCTTTTTATTTTTAATAAATTAATTAAATACCAAAAAGTCTACTACACGGAGAATACTGATTCTGCCCATTGATTCCATCTGTACTATTTGGGATATTCTTATGTCTTCATTGGAAAAATGCGGTATTTTCAGAAATTGTCTTTATCATCCAAATATAACTTATACTGAAGGTGATTACATCGACAGAGTGACTCAATTGTGTTTGGACGATTACAAATTTTCATTTATTTCTGTTAGTAGATAATTACATGTTGGAGAAGTAACAATGATATTTGCGCTTTGAGTGTTTTGTAATTTAAAAAAAAATATTACATAGACATCATTAGTTGTAAGTGTCCATTATTCTACTTATTCCATGCAGTCTTTCTAGAATTATGGCCAAAAACCATTGAAAATTAAGACGAAGGATTGTTGTCTACAACATCCTTAATTTCAACACTTTCCAGGACCATACAAGTAAATGCTGAGAAAAGATGTTTTCTCTTTATCTAATTAGGACGTCTTTCCCTTTCTGGGTACATTTGGAGATAATAATTACTGCTAAAGAGATATACATTATTTAAAAAATGTTTAAAAGGATATTTCATGGAAGTTTTAATTATTTTATAATTGTAAAAAAAAATGATGATAGTCGAAATATCCAAAAGATTCATTAGTCAAGGTAAAATTTTTAAGTACATTACTCAAAACTAATTCACGCTAGAATATCTTTCTGTGGATTTTTTTTTATAGGAGGGTCGCAGATAATATCTTTAAGCTTGATGTGAGGTTGTACCATATTTCTAAGGGAAAATGTAAATTATAATTAGTAAATAAAAAATTTATTTTTTATACATCTTTTTATAGTTTTTTGCGTTTTTCTTAGGAAAAGGTACATTTTATTGATTCAAATCCAAAAAGTTTTAATAATATTTATTATTTTTGTTTAATAAAGGAAGAATTATTGTCACGATACGCATATTTTCGTAACAGTTACTGTATCAGAATATATAAATCGGTATTTTTAATAACGTTTGACCTCAAGTCAAAGTCAAATACATAAAAATAATTTAAATTCCTAATCGCGTTTGAAGTTACTGTTTAGTTTCACTTAGGATAGTCAACAACATCCTTTTAATAGTGTGGTTAGTGACTGGGAAAAAAATAAAACGTGAATCGTTATGTGACCAAGGGCTTCTGCAGGATTGTATATATATATATACAGGGTGACCATAAGTCTTAAAACTTTTCAAATTAAATTTATTGAATGATAGATTGATCCTAGAGAAAAACACTTTAGCTGAATATTTTATAAAATTTATTATATTTTATTCCCTATTTTATAAATTACTCAATACCCTTTAACGACTACTTCCGTTAGTTGTGATTAAAATACTTTACATGCTGCACACACCGTAGATTTGGGAAGCTACCCCCATCCCATCTAAATTAAGGCACGGAGACTCTTCCAAATTTAAATATTGATAAATTCAAATCTGGGCTTGAAGGGGCCCACATAGATTTGTTCCAAAAAGGAATATGTGCTTTAAGCTACTCTTAACATTGAACGCTGGTATGCATTGGAGCTCCATCTTGATGAAATGTCACCTTAATCATTTTGGATGCATGGGCTTTAAACCACGAAAAGAACACAGCCTCCAAAACATATACAATCACCCGTCTTCATACGGGGGCCTTCTGGAATAAAAACCAAAGGAATCTTATCTCCTTTACTTGAAATCCCTCTCTAAAAATCGACTAGTGTCCCGTTTTGGAATTGTTCAAAGGTCTAAGGATACATTTTTTGATGATGAAGCCATGATTCGGTCGTTTTGACGGTTGAATTTTGATCCAGGTCCACTACCTTCGCATTCGAAAAGACAATATTTCCTCTTCGGGTTCAAAGTTCAATTAACTTCTTACTTCTTTGAGTCCGTTTCATCCGTTCATTTTCTGTAAGATTCTAAATGCAACGAAACTTCAGAGAAACCACTCCTAGGTCCTAATGGATGATTCAATTTATCGAAGTCCTTGACACGTTGATCTCCTTAGCCATTTTTGCCATTGATCTGTTGGGGTTTCTGTATATTTTCATCTTAACTTTCAAGGCGTTATTCGGGTTCCGAGTGGACCTTGGGTGTCCCCTTCTTGGTTTATTATCAACGTTTCCAGTCTGTAAAATCTTTTTAACGTTATATTTATTAGAACTGAGACTGATTGAAGGTCTCAAAATCTAATAAATTTGAAGGGATGATTTGCCAATACGATGAAGAATCTCTATTGGTTTTCTTAAATTTGCACAACAACCAATCAGATTGCAAGTATATGACTTTACCGCCAAAATTTTGCACGCCAAATCTAAGTGGTTTAAGACTTTTGGACATCCCCGTATTTATATTGGGGGAGGGGCGGGGGCAGCCTCTCTAGCCCACAACCTGTGGACGTTCCTGATGGCATAGAGTTGAACGATATAATAATTATGTACCTCAATTCAATTAACTATCATTTTTTAAAATAGTAAACTATTTTTGAAATTGTAAACATATAATTAAAATGCTAAAAATACTTATGTACATATAAGACATTCAGAAAAAATAAATTTTTATTTTTAAAATAATTTTAATAACAAGGGCTTCAACAAATTACAATTTATTACACTGTTAGTAAAAACATGAAATGTGTATTTTTGATAAAAATTTCTATGAAATATTCATTACTTTTTGCAAATGTTATGTATCAAATGAGTACCTGTCATTTTTGGAAAAGGTTATATGTACATAAAAAAATAAAAGCTACAATATGATAATTGTATATTTCCCATCAGTCCACAAACATAAAAAAAAAATAGGTTGATGAAGTAAAAAATAGGTTGATGAAGTGAAAAAGGAGTTGACGCCGTTGTAGTTGACCAAAACATTTAAATTGTAACTAAGTGTAAAATAGATATAGTAAAAACATCATAAATGGTGATTTACAATTTTCATATTCCTCTCTGTATTTTACTTTTAATTATAGTTTTCTTTATAGAACTCTAATGTTTTTATATAGGTATTGTATGATTCTATACAAGATTTAAGAGTGGTTAATCATAAATAACTATATATTCCATTGTTTTGGTCAACTAACTACTGGCTTCAACTTTTTTCTAATCTTCTTGATCAGTCTTCATATAAAAAAAAGAAGATTCAAAGAAATCGAAAAGAATAATAAAGTAACGACTTTTGAACACAACGGTTAAATTAAATTCACTAAACCTGGATAAAAAATAGCTTAATATGCGAATAAATCATAGAGATTGCCTTATTAGGATAAACAAAGAACTGTAGGTATATAATCTAGGTGAATATTTCAGGAGTATAATGAAAAATATTGAGAATAAAATATTAATTCTGAAGATTAAGAAGGATTTCCATAAGTTTCTCACTGTATACTTAATATCTCAGTTCGATAACGGAGGTTTAAAATGGATCTAGGTCAGAGATGATGATACCAGCATTGGTTCTCTTATTAATTTAGTATACTACTGTTTTAAATGCGAGAGTACTGCATTTGTATATTGCCTAATTTCAAATCTAAATCAGTTTTAGAGTTATATTATTGTATAAAAATTTGTTAAAAGCTTTAAGAAGATAAATTCAATACATATTAAATATAATATTGAAACTAAAAATTTATCAAATATTATTCCTTTAGTATTACAAGTAAATATATTTATTTATATATAAAGGGAGCGGGGATCAAATTGTCGCCAAAATATTTTTCTACAAAAAACAACACAAAATATGCATTTTTTAACTTTTTTATTGAAAATCAAAACTATGACGAGTATATAAGTATAGAGTAGCCATTCATTCAATATAATCATCGTTGGCATCAATAACGGCCTCAAAACGGCCTCTGAACCGGCCGCAGGCTCTTCTGACCATCTCAATGTCTATGAAGCCGAATACCTCCTTGATGGAGTCCATCAGGCTGGACTTGGTGCTATGGGGACAAAATAGTCCAAAGGATTAAGGTCGGGAGAGTTAGGAGGCCACAAATCCTTGGTTACGACGTCATAACAGTTCTCGGTTAACCACTGCATGGAGATTTTGGACACATGGCAGGGTGCTGAGTCCTGTTGCCACACCCAGGGCCTGTCTCCGGCCTTCATGGACCTGGTAGGGTCATCCTCAACCATTTTCTTCACCTTGTCGACAAAGTCGGTGTCCCTGACCTTCCTGTCGGCGCCCTCCTCCTTTGGTGCCCTCTTTATGGTGGCATCAACATCCCAGGTGTCCTCTAGCTTCTTACAGATACGCTGAACAGTCCGTAAATTCACTCCTAAGGTTGAAGCAATCGTTGAATTGAAGATTTCACCTCCACATTATTAACCAATGCCATGACTACGGCGGACCTCGAAAGCTCCTCGTTCCACTTATAGCTCTTTATCTCCTCATATGATGACGGGATGATGCTAACTGAACTACGTATCGTCACCTGGCGAAAATAGCTTTCCTATTTGGTACCCGGTTTTTTATTTGATAATTAATAATGTCGTCTTCAAGTCATCAAGGTTTAAAATAGGCGACAATTTGATCCCCACTCCCTGTACAAGTGTTTAAATTAAATTAGAATTGGTAAGATGTTTGGATTGTAATTGAGTAGTTCTAATTTTTTTCAAACAGAGATTATGCAACCACACACATATCTATTATCAAAAATGCATTAAAATATATTAAAGTACACCTATCTCAACCCAAAAATGAAGCAAACGAGACATTTTTAATTAATGTACTTCATGAATAATATAAATACAACAATAATTAATGTTTTTTTCAGACATGTCTTTCAGGTTTCCTTGGGAGAGTATAAATCATTTGTAGAGTTGTAAATTTTAATCATCTAAAATAAAAAGAGTAGTTTTGATAAGTTTTTATACGTTTTCTAAGAAGAAATAGCCAAAATTTCTGCATATTAATAATAAAATGGTCAATATAATATAAACGACGAGGGCTTAACAAGAAATTGTCTACCTATTCTTTTAGAAACGGAGCAGATGTATGTATATAGAATACCTTTGTGTATTTATGAAAACGAGTAACAACAAAATGCATAAGGTATTTTTGTGTTAGGGAAATAAAAGTATAATAATCGTAATTAATTCCTACTCCAAGTTTTGAATCCCCTCTTCGAACGTCTTTACAAGAAGTGGAGTGGGATAAGTATTCATTTCATTCCGTTCATAGCCAATGATAGCTTATGTAATGAAACGTCATGCCAGCTTAGCTGTTATCCTTCTTACTATTCTTCAAACTGTCAAAATACATATATCATTCTTGGATTTTCTTATATATGGGCAGTGTTTAAAATCTTAAAATCGATACCCTATTCCTGGAACTGAAGTATATATCTCCTCCTCATTTAATTATAGCTGATAGGAAATGCTAACTTACACCAGGAAAATAGGCTATAAAGATTATGTAAAATATACATACATTTATCTTTTGTATAGGGGGATAAATCTGGTGATGTTCAATATATGTTGTCCTGACATTGATATAAGACTTAAAAAATATTCACATGTTTATACAAATGCGTTTGGAAATGAAGCTTTATTTAGCAAATAGTTACACAATTACATTTGATGATAAACTATAAAGCGGAATATATATTTACTTTTTATTGAATGTATTAACATCTATAAAATGACTTTTTTTTTTCTATTAAAAAAACATAAAAATGTTTATACAGCTTTAAAATGAATATTATAACACTATGTAACTTGACGTACGGCTTTAATAAAAGGAAAAATGTAAATTATTTTAGTAGAATACAAATATATATATGTATGTTGAAATCAAAATCCACAAGTCTTTTAAAAAATTACAAAATTCCCCGAGTTATATTTGATAGCCTGAGCATACATATTTATTCAAGTAGAATGGTTTTTTTACTCATATCTGTATATAATATGAAATGTATCTCTCATGTTAAAAATATATATCTTGTTGGTTCCTAAATAGATTATATAATCTATTTTTATTGCATATGTTGTGTACAAGTTGTAACTTGTACAAAACAGTTTGTTTAAGATACCTAAATAGCTGAAGGTTTTGTGATTTAAAGGGTGTCTTGTGGAACCGAAGATCCTGGAGGTCAATCCCATGCTTATAAAGATAATTATTGAGGGGTACGAGGAGACTCAATCTATCAAGGATAGACCAAGGTCAAAAAGGACGCCCGGAGTCGTCAAGGTAAGGATTGCAAGAAATCCCAGGAGGGAACGTCATAAAGATGGCCAAGGAATTCAACACATTATCTGAGATGTCCTTAGGATGTATCCCTACAAATTGAAGAGGCAATAGCACCTTTCAAGCAAGGTCGAGGTCAGAACCTGAGGACTGGCAGAGCTCCCAACATTAAGTTCAGTGATGAGAAGATTTTCAATGTAGAACAGGTTTTTACCCCCAAAATAGTTGGGGTGAAGATCAACACCAAGGAGTACATCAGCAACATCCTGAAGGTCTTGTTCCTTAAAATGAGCCATAGACCTTCCAAAAGGATGGTGCTCCCTCCCACACATCCTGAGAGACGCAACGGTGATGTGAGGGCAATTTGAGTAGTTTCAAAAACGAGATTGTCTAGCCCCCCTCCAGCACCGACCTAAACGTCATAGATTACTTTATGGGGTACCTCCAGTAAGAGTTTGGACGACCTGAAAAACAAACTGGTAGCTGCCTAGGACTCCATCCCTGTGGACATGGTGTATGCAGCAATGTAGCATGCAAGTCGTTTCTAAAGAGACTTCAGGCTATGGGCAAGGCTAAGGTTACCATTTCGTATGAAAGTTATGTCATATCATTATGAAGCTTGTTGCGACCTATATCTATAATTATATGCA
This sequence comes from Lepeophtheirus salmonis, assembly GCF_016086655.4. NCBI lineage: Eukaryota > Metazoa > Arthropoda > Copepoda > Siphonostomatoida > Caligidae > Lepeophtheirus > Lepeophtheirus salmonis. The sequence goes on from NC_052132.2 coordinate 30,504,070, forward strand.
AATTATGTTATTTTATATCATTAGTACTTTAATAAACATTTAGAAGAAATGAAGCATTTAGATGTAAGAAGATGGGTTGACCTTGTATTTACATTAATAAAATTTTATGGAAAAAAAAAGATATTACAATTGCTATTATTCGAGATAATTATAAGAGCAATGTAGATTTGGTTGGAGCTTTTCTTTTTTTAATTTAAGAAATGTTAGACTCAGATAGTAGCAAATTTTTCTTTAAGATAAAAATATGATATTTAAATTTTGAACGGGTTTAAAAAATATTTAAAGGTAGGTCAACGACTCCAAAGATTTAAAATTTTACGATTTTGTTTGGACCTGTACATCATCTAATTACATCGTGATATAGCAAATCTTATATTACAAGACCTTTAATTTCATTAGTTTTCTATCGAACATATTTTAAAGTTTTTATACTAATTTTGTGCTAATTGGTCAAAAAAACTGAGACTATCATAATTTATATTTTTTGTGTGGATGCCCATTTGTTTTGCTCGTACTGAAGTGCTATCCATCTTGACAGTTTATGTGTCCCAAATTATTTGGAACTGTTAATTTATTACTCGAAATTGAATAGATAGATTATGTCGGGATTCATTTAACCTTTTCCCGACATTTTTTGATTAAAAAGACTTCATAAACTAAATCCTATTAAGAAATACTCATTGTAGAGACGTAAACCTTTTTTTTTTTACCTTTACTTGATTTAAAAAGTCTTGATAGCCAAATTTTAATGAATAACTACAGTAATCAAACCTTATTTTACTTTAAACCTTTCTGAGCACAGCAATTCACTTTAAATTTTTCATGAATGAAAAAACATGATCTAATTCATGGGATGTTGTTGGGCACAATTAATTAAAATACGGTTAAGAATGGTAGAGCTTGTGTTCTTCTTCAGAAAAAACTAGAAAAAAATATTTTACCTCTCGCATATTAAGGAACTAAACATAAACACAGTATTCCATTCATGCTCTGGACCTACATCTTTACCTGATGCTCAATAGATTTAAAAAAAAATGGACATCCATTAATACAGCTAGGTATGATACCAGAATGGAGAATCGTGAAATAGTCTTGAAAAGGATATGCAGCATGAGTTTCTTGATTATGTGTAAAAATGAATGGATACGAATATTTATCAACCAGAGTATAAATAGTTCCTTAGCCGGGTAATTATATTTCTTAGTGATATGCTTTCATGAGGTGTAAAAATAATAGCAATTGGTGATATAAAACATGCTGGATGGCTATTGAAAGTGTTATATTCCCTAAAAATTTAGTGGTTTCGATCTCAATTCAAATTGAAAGGCCTAGAAGAGCGACGATTGCACAATATTTGATTATTTAAAGTGATAATATATCTTCGAGTCTGGGGATCTGCTCCTAAAGCCTTAAATGGACCTAATAATACACTTAATTTAATCAAATCCATTCTAAAATATTTTTCCATTTATTCAGACATATCAAAGTCAACATCAAAAAAATTATTCCACCACATACCTCTCTTTCATTTAAAATTTGTTAATGATCTTGCTGAGCATAGAGTTGGTCTCATTATAGAATATAGAGATCTACTAACATCTTTATGAATCGCAGTTCTAATTTCTCCTCAAAGCTTATATTTCCTTGATTCAAGAAAAAAGAATCTTTTAAAATTTTAAATTAAAACATATTTGCAATAGAAATTACAAGAGTTGTATTGTGCTAACTTCAAAATTTAGATTAATAATTAGTTAGAAAAATGTAAAAGTTTTATCATTAAAAAATAAAAATAAAATTTATGTTGTGATATTTCTTATGGATGATAAAACTGGCCTAAAATGATAATTTTCAATTAAACTAACCAAAATAGTTTTTATTACTACTACTACAAAGGTTTTGTATTTGTAAGAGGAATTTAAGTTATAAAAACTTATTTATCGAAAAAAGGTCAAATTTTTAATAATTTAACCTGCTTTGTTCACTTTAAATAATAAATTGACTATTGCTTATAGTTTAGGAAAAATAAATTGTTGATATGGATGTAATGTCTTTTACGAGCAAACAGATGGAAATAAAGTAAAAAATGAAAGTTATAGCTCTTTTTGATCAATTAGAACCAAACGTTAGTAGAAAACCTATAACATATTTTTGATTGAAATTTAATCAGATATATTTCTGGTATTATAATTGTTGTGTTAACACGAAGTGTTTAGATGATATTTAGGTCAACACACTTTTATTTAAAGAAAGTTGTAAAATTTCAAAAATTTGGAACTGTTGAGCTACCTCTAAATATTTTTCAAACCCATTCAAAATTTAAGTAGGATGTCTTTCGCCCAAAATAAAAAATTTGCAACCCTCTCAGTTCAAAATTTCTCAAATTTAGAAAATAAGCTCCACCCTAAAGTAGGTATACCCAAATATTCTATATGGAATACTCCCATTTCACTACACATTGGACCAATGCAACGTATTAGCTAAATCTGATATAATGGATACTATTGACGCTCTCAAATTTCGCTAGCTGTTCCTCTCAAAAATAGATGGGGACTGCGTCATTTTCTCTCTACTCTATGATTAATTAGGTTATATTATACAATATAACGGAGCATTTATAAATAATGGAAATAAACATTTGTTCTTGCTTTCATGGATTGCAAGGCTTGAACATCAGAAGCACTACTGACCAGTTAAATACAGACCAACACCCTATGATTAATCTAATTCTCCCTCTATGGACAGTTGTTATTGCATCCAAGAGATCAATTCCCCCTTATGTCCTTGCTATATTTTGAAAGACCATTAGAAACTGTCAGATTGACACACTTCTTTTTAACTCTATCCTACGCTCGTGCTTTAGAATTTGGAATATATTTGAAATTGTCACAAGCTAACGGTCATAGAGCCGATTATTTTGCCATAAAAAACTTTTGCAGAAGGCCACACACTTATGTGCTTCTTCCACTCTTTATTCACAAAGAACTTGAGGACGACAATGTTGCTGGCTTAACGGATTCGAACTCAAATTACCGACATATTTTATAGTCCAACAGGTTGAGGTCCGAGGATGTACATAAGTTAATTAAGAAGATATATACAAGTAGGAAATAGCGTGTGCAAACAACAAGTTTCTAGAAGGGGTTGATGATTTTGAGTAAAAAATGACCTCTTCTCAAACATCTTTGACTTGACACTTTTTGACATAGTAGACCAGTCTAGGGACTCCTTTTTTTGCAAATTAGGCTATAGACATGGTCGGAATGGTCGGATTATCCTCAAAAGAGTGTTAGATTGAATGGTTTACCAGTTTGTGGAAGATCTTTGAGGCTGGACCCATCTTCGAAGCGCTTGTAAACGCGGTAGATCGTGTGATGGTTAACCTGGAGCTGATTGATTTTGTCCAAGGTCTCATGGTTGGTACGTAAGCTCTAGGTATATAAAAGTGTTACTCTCTAACCATTTTGTCCAGAAATGAGATATGCTTGTTTCCATTAACTCGTTTGATTGATAAAAACAACATGCAACAGGACGTGATCTAATACTTATTCACAACCCATTATAAAATAAATACCTCTGTAAAAAAAAGTTACTCACTAATAAATAAAAATTTGAATAATTTAAAAAAAAAAAGTTACCTGCAGCCTTTATATTTTTAATTGTAATTTTTCACATTAATGTTCCTCGTATGAGTCCAGGGATAAAAGTATTACATGAATCCATCTCCACTCCAAATATAGAAAAAAATTCAAAGTAAATAGTGCTCTTACAATCCGTCAAGGTCAATTAATCGGTGCTAATGCAAGACAGGTATATGGTTCTTTCCCTCATTAGTCAGATGATCCAGATGCACTAATTACAATCATTTGTGTATGTAAGCATGAAAATATTACAATTGATCTATCTGACCTAGGAAGTACCTTTGAAGTCAGCAACCATAATGTATATTTACTTCGCTGGGAGTGACCAGGATTTGAACTTACACACATTGAGTTCACGAAAGTAATTTCCGCGAAGCACAATACCAACTAGGTATACTATGTCGCTCTATAAATGTTGAAAGTACGAAAGTACGACTCATAAAAACTTGCTCAAAAATTGGAATGTATCAACTTGTCCTGCTTCCCCTTCCAACTTTTGTAATTTAATATGTATTCCATAACACAGCACATTCAAGGCTTTACATAGAATATATTACGTTGCATATTAATATATGATTAGGATTATCATTTATTTACAGATAAATGTTGGGGCTTCCCTTGTTTCATAAAATATTTTTTAATGCTTGATTAAAATTTCACACTTTCTAAGTAGATTTTATTAATTTATGGGCATACGATTAGCATCTATCCTAATATTAAAATTTTTTGTGCTTAGAACCATTGAAAGAGTTGTTTATTTCGTCGAACTCTTGTAGTTATTATATCTCAAAAGTATCATTTGACAATTTTTAGAAGATGGTCAAAAACTAATAGCTTATAGCATAGTTATAAAACAGTTACAAGGAGCATAGATTACTTCACATCTGCATAGACCCTAGACGCAGAGTCTCGTTTTAGAACCTAGAAAATAAATAAGAAATAATTATTGTAATTAATTCCTATTAAAAAGTGATGAATAATCTAAGCATGGACTTATCCCATGGTACATTGAAACACCTCATTTTTGATCTAACTAATCAATCATAGAATTGTGGATCGTCTGGTGAAAGATTTTGTCGAAAGATTTCATTTTTTAGAAGTAAAACTTGAAAGAATCCTCCAAAAGCAAAGATCAAGTATTATTCAATTATGTCGAAGAAAGAGTTAATTTTTTATAGCAAATTTCCTTTTTTTCCTTTCAGATCTAAAATTTAATTGCAGATTGCCTTTGTTACGGAGTATGAATGAAGGACCTCTTGTTTTAATCAACGTCAAAAAAACACATTTTTTGAAGGAATATCCATAGCATAGTTATGAAATTGCCAGTTCCTTCGTAGTTTTTCATATTTTTCTTGTTTTGGAGAAAACGTCTCTTGATGAACCTGTTTTTATCTATAGAGGATTTCACATTAATGTTTTCATGTCTCACCTCTTGTATTTGGATTTGATTTCCCTTTTCAAATTGATTAAAAGTGCTGAAAATAGTATTGCTCAATTTATTCCCAAGATAAGTATATGTTTGTGTTTAATTTTTGAAGAATTTACTATCAAGGATTCCTCATCTTCCCTGTAAATATATAGGTATACCTATATATACAGGATATCTGCTGGCATATGTAACTTTTCTTATGGATTAAGAACCTATGTGCGGATTATTCAATATCATAAGCATTAATTAACTCATATTTTGCCTTTTTCAATGTAACAAATAGTTATTATCACCACTACTCAAACTGAAGACACGGCACAAAATTTAGTTGTATTAATATTTATTTGCACTTTTCAAATTGATTTTGATAATTTATTGCGACAGCAAGTTCAACTTTTACTTACTTATATTGATTGATTTCATTATGTTTAGATATGAATGCTATAAATCTTTATTTGAAACTAAAGTAGGTTTGCCCGGCGTTGTCTGGTACATTAAGAAATTAAAATTAATTAAGAGCTCTTGTGCTTAATATAAAACGGGAAAAAAACCCGTGAAATTTTAACAATTATTCTCATGTTGGTTTTATTAGTATTAACATACTAATACCTTTATAGGCATCGGTACTAGAAAAACTGCCTTGCAAAAAACTGCCAGTCCTGAAGAAAATTGCCATGATATTTTTTTCAAACTTCATGATGAATAATAACAAATTATAAATTCATTTAATGTTAGTTATGAAAAATATCTAAACATATTTGTTTGTTCCATTCTGCAAGGAAGTGCCTTCAAGTGTGAATAATATTTTATAAAAATACAATTTCCTTGTACTTAAAAAAAAATTCAATTCAATCTTCTAAGAAATGGATCGAGAGGATTGGAAGAAGGGGCTGGAGGAATAAATATATTAGGACCTCTTAAAATATGGTTAAATAACCTCCACCCTCGGATTGTTCCGGGGGTAGAGTGGGATTGCTAAAAACCAACGCCAATTCAACCAATACATCCAAGGACCCCTCCAACACTAAACAATAGTTTATAGGCTTCGGGTTGCGTGGGGTACTTGGGGGACCCTGTATCCTTAAAAACCACCGCCTAGGGCCTGCAATAATATTACTCACACTTGAAGGTACTCCCTTGGAGGATGGAATAAAAAAATAAGTTTATATATTTTTCATAAATAATATTAAGTGAATTTATAATGTGTTATCTATCATCATGATGTTTGAACAAATTACAGGCAATTTTCCCCAGGGAGTTTTTTTAGCGTACGATAGACATTATATAGACTTTTCATTGATACAATGAGGAAGAAATTGTTTTATTCTGGGTCAGACGCCGAACTTGCAGTCTTGCAGCTACTACAGGGTGCACAGGTTAAGTATTGGCCTCAAGGTTTCCATGGCCTTGAAGGCAGAAAAATGTTAAACCTGTTTCTGGAGCCTTAAGAACCTACATCAAAAATTCAGAAAGACCCATTGATCGGCTTGGCCGTGATTGAAGGACAAACCGACGTACATAGACAACTCATGATTACATTGATCCCTCGATGTAGTGCAATTTACCAATAAAGTAACATATTAGAATAAACTTATAATTTCTTGTTCAGTTCTTTAGTAATTATTTTTATTTGAAAATCCTATCATGTTTTACTGAATAGCAGTTTTGAGAAATTAATTATCACATTTAATATAAATATTGATACCTAATGGTAAATCCGTTAATAGATTTTAATTTCATTATTTTTAACTGAGATGGTAAGTTTTACTTTTTTCCTAGAATGAAGAGATGTTTTTCTTATTTTTTCATTTTGTGCAACTACGAAGTTTATCATCATAATATTCAAAAATTTATTTTATATTAGGGGCAAGGACGAAGAAAAAAGATCTGATTTACACGACACCAATTTTTTTTTTTTTTTTGCTAAATGAAGACTATACATACTAACAGAGTCTAGAAATTTAGAAAAAAGGCGTTGAGGACGTGTAGAAACATAGTACTATTTTGAATGCATTATATTTTTAACAAATATCTCTTTCTGAAGCTTAATACAACTCAAACACGCAAGATATATCATTTCTGATGGAGCTATTAGTCTTCTTCTTGAAATAAATGTAAGAAAATCACTCTTATATGTGATTAATTCTGAACTTCAATCACCGACAACTCCAGTTATATCTATTTCATACTTCTTATGACTTGCTAAAACCAGTAACGTACGTTTTTAGTTTTCTATTAAAAAAATGTTTTAAAAAAATTCTTAATGAAGATGATGTTTTTACTATAGAAACTATGTCTACGACATAATTTATAGGGATTGAATTGATCATGAATCATAAAAAAAGTCCGTAATGGTCTATTGTCGTTGTACCCATAAATTTTGACATTCATATATTTTATTCTTTGAGCAGAGTAGATTGCATTTAATATAATAAATAATTTTAAATAATTGAAAGTTCCTTTGTTTTGTTTTTTTCATGAAGAGGAGGTGAAATTTTGTGTCAGATAAAATCTGTGGGCAAAGCTTCTGGGCAATATCATCTCTGGTTAGAGGATTGAATTAAGACCTTTAACTGCTTGGAAATAAATGATATTTTTTTATCTAAAGTTCATTGAGCAAGATCGGAAGTTGTTTGACTCAAGCTGTCAAACCCATTCATTGCATCTTGTTCGGTAACCTCGTCATACATAGTCTTCAAAAAAAGCAAATAACTCTAAAAATTCGCTACATGTATTTATTCGCTTTGCATCCACCAAATGAATTTTTTTATTCATTAAAATCTTATTGGGAGTATTCCACATTTGATATTTCAAGTCTCTTTGAATTATCACCTAACTACAATAACTTGACAAATTAATAAATACTAGTTATCAATCAGTAATTATATAAAATATAGTTAATAGCATACATTTTTTTAACTAATCTTTGCATAGAGTGGTGCTATAAAATAAATAGTAAATGATTTAATTAAAATCAACGGCAGCTAAAGAAAGAAAAAAAATTAAGTGGGCAAACCTATGAAATAAATAGTCTCTTTTTAAGTGCTTAAATTATTTGAAAGGACACAACTTTAAGTTATAATATATTTGATCCGAGAACAATCATAGACTGGATTTTTTTAAATCTAAAAAGTTCAAACTTTTTTATTTATATTTTCAAAAAATGCAACAAGTAGATCTAAGGAAATTGATTGGATTGATTTTGTATAATTATAAAATAGATCCCTAGTGTTTAGGATTTTCTTAAGTTTAGAATAAACTAGCTTTTGAGTCCAAGATCACTTTTGAGTCTTGAAACTTATCCCTCTGTTAGTAAACTGGGATATTAAACGCCTTGCAATTTATATAACAATGTTTTTTACTACTTTGAATCTACATATTATTGCCAATACTTTTCCGTATGTTATTAAAACATTCAATCTGAATATATACGACTCTTTATCAATATTGATAATATATTGGTTAGAATATTTTTCATATACTTTGTAATTTTTAATCAAAGTTTAGTAAATTTAATTCTCTCATTTGCCTTTAAGTCGTTCCTTTGTATTTCTATTTTATTACTTGGATTCTTCAAAACTTCAGTGTAAAAACAGAGATTTAAAACAAGTAAAGTTATAATTTTGTAATTATTTTGAATCAAATACATTCAATTTCATCAAAAAATGACAAGTTTTATTCAAGTATTTGTAGCTTTTTAATTTAATGTAGGAGTGCAAACTTAATGGAATAGTTAGTAAGACGATACTGACGTCACGTAAATGACGTAATTTTCATAATTATACAACCGTTTAGCTTCTAATTAAATACGTTGTTTTTTTTTGGGGGGCCGGGGGAGGGGGTTATCTAGTATAATAACCATTTTATAAAATGAATCTTGACTAACGAAGGGGTATATAAATATAAACAGGTGTGTGTTGAGTCTTACTTGCCAATAAAAATAATTGTTGATTATAGATGTGTAATCAAACTCTTTAAAAAATAATAATATAATATTGTATTAAAAAATGAATGAACACATGATGTAAACGCCCTCTTCCCTCCAACACAAATGACAAAATTAATAAATTTAAATAGGAGTCAAAAATTTGATATGATATTTGTAATTGAGTAATTACACACTTGTAACTATTTTATTAGTACACAAAGTGGTCCATAACTAAAGTTTAATTTCTCAAAGATTTTAGTTTGTATTAGAAATATGTATTTTACTTTTTTACAGGTTTAGTATTGCCCTATTACAGCTGACCAATTTCTCATTCAGTGTGCTTGCTCCTCTTGAATTTGAACAAATTGACAGGAATATCTCAATATCTTCCAAGTGTTTCACGTGTGGCTTCTACGTTTTCCATCAGGGAGTCCTTGGAGAACCTATAAACTGCATTGACACCCCCCTTGGTCATACCCTGCATTGTCCATTCAAGGGGTTTAGAAGAAGGCCAAAAGTGCTCAAAAATGTTGATGCAGTATTTTTACACTTCATTTGCAGTATAAACAAAGGTTCAAACTTTAATTTTTTTTATGACAAATCGCTGTGAAAAATTTTCTTCCTTGGCAAACAAAATCTCTACAAACAATAAATACTTTTAGTTTAATGACGTTAAAATTGGTGCCTGGTACTTTCGTCTTAAACTACTTTGCCTCAGGATATTTTGCCTTAGAGCCATTTTGTCTTCAGAATATTTCCCCAGAACATAGAAATAAATGAGGTTTATAATTCGTCAATATTTATTTTTGGTTTAAGTTAATATTGTAAATCAAAATATGTAATGTTTATTATGATACACATTACTTGGTTTTATTTTTCTATGTGTACAATCATGGAATTCTGCTCTTACTACATATTATCCATGTTCGTTAATCCCCGAGTCTTTTCAAATATTAATAATGCATCATGTGTAACAAAAATTAATTAACAGAGACGTTGTTAGTACTTCTATTGAAATCGTTGTCGTGTTAGTCTATTTATTTTTCTTGTTATACTAATTTTATGATCTATTTTGTCTCAGGCTCAAATTCGTTAAATAATAAGACTTCAAAAGTATGTAAGGATAAAAAATTTGGTGTGGAATTCTGTAATGCTTTCAAGAAATTACAATCATTTAGTGTGTTTGACACTAACAATAATTTCAAACCAAATTAATCATTTTCAACGTATAAATTTCGTTTATTTGTATATTATGGTAAAACATGTAATATATATAAAATGTCTCGGTGCAAATTACCTGAAGGCCAATGTACTTCGTGCCGTTAAAGTTAATTAAACTCTTATTCTGGCCCTTGCTGTATGTATAAACTAGTATTGTCTCAATACCAATATTTTTGTACAGGTTATGCTACCAAAATATACATCGGTACTTTTTAATAATTTTAATGTAATTTAGGACAATTCACATGCATTTACACAGGGGTACCAAAGGATTTTTATTTACTGTAGAAGCTAGCTTACTAATTTGGGGACTTAAGTTTATCAAAGACTACTCTTTAGACGTTATCATTTCTTAAATAATTCAACCTTAAGCAATTTTTTCACTTATTACTCGTTCTTTCAAAATATATTAGTTGAGTTTTCTAATCTTCTATGGAAAATTTTACCTGAACAACAAACAAATTCGTTATAGTATTTCTGTAAAAGTGAAAATATTCCATTTTTTTTTTTGTAAATTTTCAGTTAATTACACCAGGTTTCTCCAAAAAAAATATTTGTTGCTAACATAATTTTTAGAAACTCCTTTAATACAACAAAGCAAAAGTACTTACGTTCCCCAATTGCAACATTGTCTCTATTTAGGAGCAAGTGTCGTACAAAATGAAGGCATCAAACCTACTCATTCAGCCAAAGTACCACTCAAACTTTATTACACTTACTGTATCGCTTTCCTCAAGTAATACTAGCAATACAAATCTGCAGTTTAAACAATGGAGGAAAACTTGAAAACTGAGACAGCAGAAGTTGAACAGGTCAAAGGAACCAGTCCCAATATTCCGAATACCTTCAAATTAGAAGTGATTCTAAGCAAAATTGAATATATAATTTACTCTGCCAGATGCTACCAGGCTCTGATTCCAATACATATGAAAAAAAAATCGTAGGAAGGGGACCTCGATATTTTGAGAAACTTTACAAAAAACGGACAATACTTACTTCTAACTTTAATCTGTGTTTTTTTTCTTTTAGTAATTTACTATTCAATGTGACTGTCTTCTAATACGTCATGATGGAGTTTGTATAATAGATATTATTTAATACACTTATATGTTTAGTCTAGTTCTTTATGACTTTTTTTAGCTCATTTTTGTTTTTCTGTAAATTTTGTGAAAATATTTTTATTCATTTTCATTACTATTGGAAATGATTATATTATTTTTTATCTGTGATATCAAACTATACTTCTTCTTTTTTTTTTTTTTTATTCATAAAAAAAAAGTTTTGTAAACTTATAAACGTGATCATTTTTTCACCCTTTAAAACAGAATATTTTCACCTCTATCACTTTTTCATTGCTTTAAAAAATTACCTGTTAATCAAATATATTATTAAGCCATCTATGTTTAAAATATTGTTTAGTTGGAATGTATAAAGGGTAGTTCTTTTAAACGTTTTCAATTTTCTCTGGCCTCATCCTATCCCCCTAAAAAGTATTTAATGATCACGGCATTCTTAAGTTTCTTCTTATTTCTTTGCAAATTAATTAAAAAAATACGCATTCATAGGTGAAAAAGCCAGATTTTTTTTCTTTCTAGAGTGCTTAAAATATGCTCTTTTAGTCGAAAAGTTGGGGAAAAATTTATATTTTTCATTTTCATAAATTAGTTAGAATTGGTCATTCAAAATGGTTTTAAGACATGTTTATTCATTTATATTTTATATATATTGTTGTTAGTTTTGAAATATTTTGTAGTGTATCATTGCACTTTCAATAAATCACCTTTTCTATTTGTGGGCACTTATTTTGCTTCAACTGAATGCAAAAAGTACATTAAAGACATTGTGTCTACTCTATTTATATGAAGATTGTTTATTTATTTAGACATATTAATACATTTTTGACATCATGAGTAATATATGTAGGTACTACTTTATAAGAATTTACAGAGTGCTCTCTTAAAAACTGAACACTTTGCATTTGAAACTTTAACAAGATATAATCTATTTATCAAATATAAATTTTCAACAAAATTAATACTATAAATGGTATATAATATATTATTTAATCTTCTGTAAATATATAAAAGAGAGATTGTGTGTGTGTGTAGATGTCCTTTAAATGTTCCCACACCATTGAACATAAGAGGCTGAAATTTTGCATGATACCCTCTTTTGAGCATGGAAAGGCTAAGATGGGGGTGTCAATTTTTTGGGAGGTGATATAAGGGGGCTTATGCTCTACCCAAAAACCGTTTTTCGCAGCTCAAGGAGACTAGATAGAAGGTTAAGTTATTTATCAAAAAATGATTGTTGTTTCGAAAAGAACTATACGAATTACTAAGTTTTTTAAATGTATTGAAAATCCAAAAAGTTATGAGCTACAAAAGAAATCGGTGAAAATTGTAATTTCGTTTATTTAAGGTGCAAAAAAATGAACTTCCAATGGAATATCGGATTAGTAAAGGGAATAAAGTTTGTAGAAATTTGTCTGGAGATTATTCAATTTTTATTGCTTAAAGAAAAAATGCCACAAGACGATGCTTTTTGCACAAAAAAGTGCAGAATCAACATCTTTAATAGAGTATTTCCAATTTCCAGAACATTTTATAATATAATTTTTGGAATATTTGCAGAAATTAGCCAGTTATCGAGTGTTATTTTTTAGATAACATTATTCTTCATAACACTTTTGTTTTTGCAAGTACGAAAAAATTATTTGTAGGTATGTGTTTCTTTTACATTTCCAATAAATGATCTGAACTATTTGCTTGTAAAATTAGTGAAAAAAGTTTTTTGCAATTTTCTTTGCAAATTTTGATTTGGGAATTTTTTGAAAAGAGTAAAAATGTATTTTTCATCTACACAATTTTTTAGATGCATATATGTTGGTATTATTGCAAGTTTATAATACATTTTTTTTTTACATTCATAATAATACTGCTAAGATTAAAAAAGGTAATAGTATTAGTATGCTATGATGAGACTTTATAGATTACCTTACTTAACCCGATTGATATAGTGTGAAGAATCTAAAAGAATTAGAATTAGAATGATCCGGATCTTTTACGATAAAAACGAATCATCTAATAATTATTTGTATATGTAGTATATGGAAGTATTTATTTAATTTTTTCAATTAATTTGACCATTTTCAATGTGATTTCCATCTTCCTCCTTAGACTGAGGAACGCATGGTATACCTTTACTAGTATATGTATATTTATATAACACTATAAATGACAATTATAGCTCTCGTAATCATTAATGTAGCCGCCTTAGCGGCAAGGATGGCTGCCAAGTGTCGGCGGAAGGCCTGGAATCTGTTGCAGATGTAGTCCTCTCTCATGTCCTCCTTTCCATTACTTGTACCAAAAGTGGCTTGTCCAATAGGGTGGGCCGTTTTAAGTGGCCAAACCACTTTTTTGGAAATAGTGATAAAAAGTTGATACGTAGTATTGAAGAACAGTTAGCAAAATTTCAAATATCAATAGTAATTTTTTTAGGTACTCGATTGAAATTTCCTTTGTTTTAATTGTGCTGACTTTTATAAAAATTACCATAGCTATTGCTAGTTTAATGGGGGTACTTGCATTAGACCTCGCACTTTTAGGTAAAATATAGAAGCCAATCACTTTATCCCACTCAATGTTATACCAGCCCTGACGACATCCATTTTCATGAGAATCAATCAAAGTGAACTTATTATTCGTACTTTTTTGCCAATATGAAGAATAACAATAGCTTTTCAGAGTTAGTTCGAATTATTAGTTTTTTAAACTAGAATTCCATCACACAGCCGACGAGGTTTTCCAGTATTTGGAGTAAAATGTCCTAAATACTTTTTATTCTGTTCCGAAATCAAGGATACATGTTCTCTTTTTCACTAAAATTAATCAGTTCATTTTAGATTATTAAGTGAATTATCTCGTTATGAATCAAAATATTTGCCTCTTACTGACAGATTAAAATTTGAATTCATCCTTTTAATTATCATTCTCCTATTTTTATTTTTGTCTATTATATTTTTAGTGTTATTGATAAGTCCAATATTATCCTATAGAGACGTAGATAGTAATGCCGTCTCTCCATCTAACACACTTACACTATTACGGGCTTCTGCATATGAAGACAAATATTTTATTGGGTCATTAAAATTACTGAAATTAATACTTTTGCCTTCTTTTTTCTACTACTATTGTCCTTTTAAGAGTCGTTTTTGGTGGTAAAAAATCTCTTTACTACTATTACTGACGAGCAACATTGCTTAATATGGATATTTTTAGTAATTTATTTTTCTTGTAAGAGAAATTTTGCTTTCCTGTATAGGACAACAATAAATAGGAAGTTTTGACCCATAACATGAATTTTCTTGGTTAATGGACTAACATTACATATATGACTAATATTTCCTTGGTAACCTAGTAACTTCTCAGTAAATGATGTCATCCAACTTCTATAAATTTATGATATAATACTATATATTATTTATGATTTGCCACTTCTTTTTTTTGCAAAGCATTTTGGTAGATAAAATTTCACTTATATTTTTCAAAGTAGGTTCTTTTTTAGCTAAAAATTTAGATTCAACCTTGTAAAATAAAACGCACGGGATCATATCTTGGAAATTCAGTCTTGCTAAAGTCACAAACACTTTCAGAAAAAAAAATATAGTTGCACAAGTTAGCTAAGCTATTATTGCTGATACAACTCTTAAAATATTATCATTTGATAGTCAATTTTTTAGTAGTGACTGATTTTTAAATATGTAATTAAATTGCTGCACCACGTTGTTAATTAATAATATATTCATCGTTCAATGTTCAAATCATAATCTCCTGTTAAGAAAGGAAACTTGCAGGTTTTATAAGTATATTTTTAGGATTTGTTGAATATGCACTGGAGTTAAAGTAATATAAAATTGTTAGTTTATTATTTATATATTATTTTTTTACATTCTTTTGAAACTTTAAATAAATCTTCAGAATTGTCTCATCACCACTATAATATTATTTTCTTTATCTATTGTTGGAGTTATACAAATATGTAATGCCAATAATTTTTATTGTCTACAGTCCAGTGATTCTCAAATGGAGGTACGTGGAGAATCTCGAAGAGGTATGTCATATTTACCAAAACAAAAAAATATTTATTTACTACTTAAAAAGTTTGAGCTGGGTTGGGAGTAGGTAATATAAAAAAAAATATTCAAATATTTTTCGAAGGGGGTAAGTCAATTAAAAAAGTTTGAGAACCACTAGCTTATACTTTTGAAAATCTTCAAATGTATCCTATAAAATAGTATGAGCCATTGTTAGTTCAATCTAGTTTTGGCAGCTAAAAACGTTTTCCCACCAATCTGAAATTTGGCAGGTGTGCATATTTTTATGCATAACATTGAAATATAACTAGCCATATTCAATTTTCTAACTTTTTTTTTTTTTCACAAGCCTCTTTCCACCCACTTTTTTGATAGGTCTCTGAACAATCTGGTGTGAACCCATGCAAGATCTCTTGCATGGGTTCTCATGGACTTGAAGTGTCCTATGCTATTTTTTTTAACTCCTCTGGGTCCAGTTTGGCATTTTTGACATAATCTTTCTTCCTCCCCAACGTTTCGAACTTACTTATACGGTGGTCATGGAGACACACAACTGTGCACGAATGGAAATTTGTCGATCACGTTCAAGGGTCATTTTATTTACTTGAACAAAAGCTACAGAGTTCAGGTTTGTTATGTTTTACAACTAATTGTTCATAATTTAATATATCAAAATTTTAATTAATTTCCATTATTCAACCTTCCTTAATTATTGAAATAGTAAGTGTTCAGATTTCAATGGACCAACCGGTAACATTGCTTAATAGTTATGCACTGATACATAAGGAGAAAAGAGATCAATTTTCAATGGGATTGGTTAGAGGCTGACTCCCAATGTAGCATTGAAAGTTGCTTTCAGATTGTGCTTTGCCTTTAATTTTTTGACTTACATTAGAATACCCTTTTTTACAGTGAAGGATATTCACTGATAACCAGTATCCAGAATTTTGTGTGAGTATAAGCTTTAGGTTGCTATCTACTGATAGTTATATCAGTTAATTTTCGAAAACAGTGGAGGGATCTATTTTTTTTTTGAAGTCGGAACTAAAAATAAATGTTTCAAAGGTTTCCATTTTTTTTTCTTCCGGTAAATAGTCGCTATTGATAAATTAATTAATTAATATTAATTTGTGATGAATTTGCTAGGTGTTTTTGGAATGTATAGGTATATATGAAATTAATGTAGAGAGAACAAAATAATTATGATATTAAAAAAACAAAAAAAAAGAGTAGTTGACTTAGCTGAAGACGGAGGAGTTCTTTTTGACGTTGGGACAGGAGTTACCTCTCAATTCTTCTAAGTGACCTGATACAGCTTTTTGGATGGTGGTGCTCGTCGTATACCGATGCACCTAATTGACGTACTCTTATATTTTCATTGTTGGGTTGAGCTTAAAGGTATCCATGATGTCTTCAGGCTTCACTTTCGTTGTCTTTTACTCTTGGGTTTGTCCTAAAGGTTGTCTTCATCAGCCAAACGATTTCTGATCCAACAGACATAGCCTTGTGAACATTTAAGGCCTTCATGATGTCCAAGGTGGTCCTCCCGGCGCTGATTAAATTGCCTAGGATGGCTCTTCTTGCCTCCATCGCGACATATACAGAATTTTTGTTTACAACAATTACGTTAATCAAAGACTTAGAATATCAGTTATTCAAAAATAATAGGAACTTTAAGATTTAATCAACAATAACTATTCAAAACTGTATTTTTATTTTCTTGTTCAAGAAAAAAATAGAAGCACCGGAAATTGTCTTTTAAAATAGAAAATATTTATCGTATTAGTTAAATAATTATAAATTAACTATAGAATTTATAAGGAGTTTTCTCTGTGAACACAGATAGAACGCCTTTATACAACTAAAACCTTAAAAAATATCCCACAAAATGATTTACAGCTCATTAAACAACAACAAAAACTTGTTGCATGCAATCAAAGCTATAAAATGAAATTTTTGTAACAAAAAGTTTTTCTTGAGTCGAACTTCAAATATGTAAAAAGTACAGGGGGGATGATTTTTGAGCTTCTACTCTACATAATAAGTACATACTGATACATAACATATATTCATAGCAAAACGCGTACTGAATGACTGATTTTAGAAAAATGTCAATAATTTTATTTTTTTAAACTTTGAGACACAATCTTTGTGCTTTTGTTCACTCCATATGGCCATCCTCAGCAGCAATCACAGCCTCCACACGGCGGGAGAAAGCCTTGCAGGAGTTGATGATGAACTTATCGGACAAGTTGTTTCACTCCTTTAGAATGGCGGCTTCAGGGAGTCCACGTTCGGGTGAGATGTCCAGTTGGTCTCCCTCTCCAAAGTATCAAACACAACAAAGTCCAACGGTGAATAATACAGCGAAGATGATGGCCACATATCCTGGGGCCAAAAATCAGCCATGTTGTCGGTGCAGATCTTCTGGCATATGGCCGATGTGTGTGAGAGTGCACCATCTTGGGTCCAACCATAGTTACCCTCTGTGTAGGTGGCCTTGTGCCATGGAAGTATGGTGCGCCTTAGCACCTTGGCCTCCTGGCCGATTTTCTCCCTACCCTTAAAAAAGAGGGGAAGTATCTTCTTACCGTGGGACGTCACGATCACCGGGGTCGGATATTTTGTACGGAACCCCCCTTTCACCTACTCTGGAAATCCTTCGATCCAACAGTCGTTCCGGCGGTTGTAGACCTGGTCCACGGTGAAAATCTTCTTGTCAGAGAATTTTTTTACTGGGAGCCTTGATCCACGCAGGAACTTTCTAAAACTTCTGCAGTCTGCGTTCGTTCAGAGTGTCCGTCAACAGGTGGCATTGGGTCCTTGTGTAAGAGGACAACCCCAAGTCAACCTTCACAGCCCTCCTGATTGTCCCCTTGTCCACGTCAAACTCGTAGGAGAGGTGATTCATGGATTTTGTGGGGTCATCCATGATCTTCTACCACGATTCGCCCATAAACTCAGAATCGTGATGGATTATTTACTCAGAGTTTAATTGAGGATCAACATCGGAGTAATTCCCGCCTATAGTTTTGCTAGATATAGAGTGGTGTTTTTCTTTATTTTACTCACTAGATTAGTTACTCACCGCTTTCTAATAGAACGGCATGACAAGAAATTTAAACTCTTTTGAAACATTAGCTATGGTCCAAAATCCAAATGACTGGTATATTTAAGTTTTGTAGACCTTGGGAGAGGGACAAAAAAGTCAAATATTAAAAGGCTTAAAAAAAAATAAGTTAAAATTTGAACAGGTCTAAAGTCAAGGGAGTACTTTCAAGCGTTGGTAATATTATTGTAATACATTTTACTTGCGATTTTTTAAATTCAATCCAATCCAATCTTCTAAGAAATGGATTGAAAGGATTGGATGGGCAGGGGAGGGGGGGGGTTGTGACAAATAGGAATTCTTTAAATATAGTTGAATACCTCCACCCCTGGATTGGCCCGGGTGTAGTGTGGGATTGCTAAAAACTACTGCCAATACGTCCAGAGAACCCCTCTAAACCAAAAAATAGTTTCAAGTCTTCGGTTTTTGTGGGTACTTTAGGGTACCCCTGGATCCTTAAAAACCTTGTCAATACATTGGGCATCACTGTGTGGCTGCACTAGTATTATTTCATGTCTCAAAAATGTGTATTAGTTCAATTTCAAAGATCCTCAGGAACTACGCAAACAGATGGTGAATTTCAATCTATTTCTCAATAATAATTTAGTGACAAAGGAAGATTTTAACGCATGTAGTGCTTCTCTTCCATTGAAACTCCTTCCAAAGTCTACTCCATTTCGTCTCTTAATATTCTTAGAAAACACCTTCAATGATTTGAATCCTTAAATGTCATTGATGTACACAACAAAAAAATAACTCATATCTATGCCACTGAGTGCATTTATAAGGCTGTATTATTTATGCAATTCTAAGTATAGCTAGGACCGTAGGACTGAAGAACCGAGGTGGTGCAGGAAGATGGAGAATTGCTTTCAGTGTACACATATATAGTACACATGTTTCTTATTAAGGGGGTATCAGCTAAAAATGTATAAGATTAGTTGGGCCTTGGCATAGTAAAGTTTGGGAAACCCTATCTTAAAAAATATTGTAGGGACCATATTATAGCTTAGTAGGGAACCTTCTACCCCACCCCTTCCTTTTTTATTTGCACAGTCTGGTGTCTAAAACCACTTTTCCAGATCCTTATTAAGCCCTTAGCTATTTGGAACTCAGATACCGCTGTACCTGTTGACTTAAAAAATCATAAGAAAACTCTTCAATTATGTTAAAAGGTTATAAATATACCAAAAAATACAATAAACGAAAATAAGAACAAGAGCCTGATTTTAGCGGTTCAAGAAACTGAACTTCTGTTTTCTTAATTTTGATAAGTTGACTCTTGTATAATTTTATGAACTCAAAAAAGTATTACATAGGATTTTGATTTAATTAATATCAATCAAGAACTGATCACAAAAGGATATCTTTGCACAAATACTTTGGTTCAGATAAAAATAATGGTTGTAAATAAGTATCATCCCTTGTTGGGAACTCATAAATATCATTGATCTCTGTTTCAATATCAGATTTTTCTAACGAGGTTATAATTTTATTTGTATATCATATATTTAAGTTTATTTTAATACATCTTTTTAAACAAATTACATACGTCGATATGTACATATATAATTTGTCTAAAAAAATATGAAGTGTCATGTATTATGCGGAAGTCTACCATAGTATGTACACAATGTACTTGAAAATAGGAGGGTTTTAAAATTATTTGATTGTAATACTCTTTGAGCGTTTTCAACACACCTTTTATCTATTATGTATATAAATACATATTTAGGTCCATTGTAAGGCTATGAATAATGGTAAAATCCATGGAAGAAGTATGATGTACGCACTATTTCTTTTTAAGGAGAAAAATATTTGCTTGACGGCTCAAGTTCATTCCAATCAAGAAGTATTATTTAATTGTTGTACCTGTATAATTTAAAATGTGTATAAATATATTATTATACTACCTATTTGGTTATTTATCTTTTCGAATGTCTAAATCGGTAATATATTATAATCATAACTGTTCATCTTTTTCCATTCTATATCTAAAAAAACGTACAACCCTGCCTATAGTTTGATGTCATGGCCTAATGGAACATCTCACAACAAAAAAAGAAAAAAGAAGAATCTATAATTCAAATGTATCGTTTACGTGTTTGAAAAAAATTATGATAATTAAAAAATAAGATATTAACATTTATTTATTTTTGATAAAAATGCAATCTTATTATAAGGATAAATACTATCCCGGAACTTAATAACCTTTACTCAACGCAACCTCTAATATTAAAAAAGAATATAGGATAAAAGCAAATCTAAATATGTATATGCGTAATGTATATAGAATATAAAATATTTCTTCCTTGAAGAAAATATTGTGGATGTGTCCTTCGACTATAATAAATACAAAAACATATCTTGAAAAAAATAAAAATGGCCATTTCAAATAAGGAAATGGGTTTAAATATGTACGTATTTACCTTTTTTTGTTATTTCACAGATTGTTTATATTTCAAATTGTTGTTAATGTAGACCATAAAAAATATATTAAATATTAAGAAGAAATTTTACAAAAATTATAACAAAATATAAATTAATAATGTATATTGATGAATTGTTGAGTAGCGATGTTCATGAAGCCACGTAAACCAACTTTAGAAAGGACTTCATTACAGAAATATAAGACACACACTCCTGCTTGAAGTCCAAAAAAATACGTCAAAAGGACCCTTTTCCCCCCCATTTTTGGATATTGTCATTTAAAAAATGTGTACTACATTCTCCAAACCATCGAATGATGTCATAATGAGTCTTTTTGAACTGTTTCCAACCCTTTCAACGAAAGGAACAATAATAATATTACAGATGTTATCCAAGAAATGGTTATCTCTAAGAAGACTTGCCAAGATTCGAAAGTGGAGCTTCAGATGTGGAAAATAAGTTTGGAAAAATTGAATTGATAAGTCAATTTATATCTTATACGCTCTGAACAAGACTGTGCTGATATCGACTATGAAGGTCTCCAGACTGGTAGCACTTACCCTGATGAACTTTAATAAAAGTTTTTAGATAGAAAAAGAAGATATTTTGAATGGGGGTTTTTCAAAAGCAGCCAAAAATAATTTTTTCTACCCTTTATGGAAAACTTGAATAAATTAGTATGCAAAAGTATGTAAATAACCTATTTTTTTCTGTTCTCCGTTTCTCCCAAAGAGGAAATTGAGTCTTTGATGTATTGTTGAAGTAGGGGCATACGGGGAAAAATATTAAAAGTTTTATTTTCTTAATTTTGTGGCTCGGAGTAAAAAATATTTTTTGTCTCTCCTAAAAATGAGCCACCTTGTAGACATGTATCCCTTTTTGAGTGCTCAGGGGCGTAAACAATACTATATTTTGGAGAGATCTTGGTGTTAGATTTTTTTTGGTAAAAAAAATTTCAAAAATCTTTACTATTCACAAAAAATTAAATTTTTTGTGAAAAAAATTTCAAAAGTTTAATTATAAATATCATATTTTTAAAAAAAAATTTAAGTAAAACTTTTAAAATTATATTTCTATTTCACAGGAAAAAAGTTATAATAAAATACATTTTGTCTTTAATATTTCTAAAATCCAAAACTATTCACAAAAAAATAAATAAACACAAGGCGACTCTTCAGTTGATCTATGAGCTTTATTCGTCCACCCATTTTACAAACCGTATTAAATCTTTTAATTTGGCTGAAAATATGTCTTCCAGTAGTCGCCCTTCTGTTTCCTTCGACGTGCCCAAAAAGAAAAGTACACAACTTTTTCCGTAAATTCAAACTGTATAAATTTGTTGTCCAACTCTTTCTAAAATCCATTGTGATTGTGTATAATCTTGGTTGAATTAATTTAAATAATATTCTTGGTGTAATTGGCATTAATTAACTTTCCTTCCATCATTCTTCTCTAGATACAACTTCTTTTTATAATGTAAACACCTTTCCTAGTCCCTCCAATGAGTATTGAAATCTGCTTTACTTCACTAAAAAATAACACATTTGTGCTGAGAGATGGTATTTAATAAATACTATGGAACATCGGATAGATTAAAGTTAGTCAATTAAAACCTCAGAATTTTTAATAATAATTAGGTCGATTTTTTGGTTTCCACCCAGTAAAATATCTGAGTACAAACAGATAGTTGATTATTACTTTATTCAAGAAACTTTATATAATTATACAAAAACATGTTATTTGTTGGTTAGTCGTTAACTCGTATTAATAAAATTTTTACTACAGGTAGTACAAAACATTATATTCCTCAAGAATATACTATGAAAAGATTTATATAATCATCAATACTCACTTTTTTTAATCTCTCCGAAGATCAATAATATATTTTTTTTCCATTAAAATATCAGACTTTAAAGTGTAGTTAAGTTTACAGGGGCGTCCACTGGGGTGCAGTAGAGGGGATGTAGTCTCCCCCACAAACTAAGGAATTGTCAATAGAAAATTTAACATTTGAAAATTAATTTAATTTTTCAAATTTTTATCCAGGACAAAGATTTTTAGAGAGTTTGGATTTACTAAAAAAGTTGTAGACTTTTCTTAATGGACCCGTCATAGGAAACAGAAGGACGGCTATTTGAAGAAATATTTGCACCCAAATTAAAGGATTTATTACGGTTTGTGAAATGGATGGACGAATAAAGCTCATAGATCGACTCAAGAGCCGAGGCGTGTTTAATTTTTTGTGAATAACTTTAGATTTAAGAAACATTAAGGACAAAAAGTATTTTATTATAATTTTTTTTTACAAAAACTTAATCCTTGATATTTTAATCAAAAAATTGGATATTTGAAATTTAATCTTCCAAATTTTTTTTCCAAAAACACTTAATTTTTTGACAAAAATATTCTAAAAACCAAGTCTCCTCCAAAATATATTCCTGAGGACACCCGGATTTACTAATCTCGTTTTACAAGAAAATTTATTTTTTTATAACAATTGGATGATTATTATGCTTTTAATTTATAATAAAAAGCATATTATATGAGTTTCCAAAAGAAAAGCAATTTTTTTAATCAGCTTTTCCTATTTGAATGCCATTAACAATGATTCAAATAGGAGGAACTTGCTTATCTAATTGGTTTAACTATGATTTCTAATATTAAACGTATTTGACAAAGAAACTTTGTAGCTTAATCGAAGTGATGTTGTTATGATTGTAGTAATATACATATGAATATATGTGTCGTCTTCTCGACAGTAAAGGTCACAATGACTCCACAGGCATTGTAAATTGTCTTCCTATAGGCCCCAGACTACTCCCAGGTGACCTTTTTGGACAATCCCTCGCGGAAGAGCTCCGCGATCTCAATTCTCTTCTCTTACTGTATGCTCATGTTGGTAACTAGAACAATATATTTTTCAGCAATCGACACTTAATTATGAGCTGTTTGTTCATCGGAACATTGTAAAAAAATGACATTTCACCTCTCAAAATTTGCATAATAGAGATGATTAAATAATAACCGTTGACCCGGTATACTGAATTAGTACAACTCCATCTGAAAAAAATAAAAGGATATATAGTACTTGTTATTAGGGTAATACTCAAGTTGAAAATTACATGGGTGGTCGTTGATATTGATGTAATTTATGACTTAAGATTATTATATGATATACTACAAAGTTAAAATGCTCACAGTTATATAACTCGTATATACGTAATAACCAAATAATTTGAATAATATGATCAACTTTATTGCATAATGTAACATTATGTTTGAGAGATGTACCATTTGTTTTACAAGTTGCAACATGTACAAAATCTCAACTTGTACACAACACAAATCTAGAAATTGGATTCAAAACACGAGCCAAACTCAATTTATCTTTTATAGTTCAGCTCTCCTGGGATCGTAGTTGGGCTAACATATCTTTTGAAAATGGTTGATGCTTGATTTGTAGTAGTTCTGAACATGTTTGTTGTTAGGTTAAAAACACTAAATGGTCAATTCAGTACAAAAATTGTGCTTTGATAGTCTTAAAGTTGTTTTTTGAAATCGTCATTTTTACAGTGTATTCAAAAAATTACATACTTTTATTAAGAAAATAACTTATTTAATTGATGAACAAGGTTTCTAGATGACAAAAATTGATTTTACAATATCTTTAAGTTATTTCGTATTTAGAAAATAGGACCTATCTGTATTCTAAAAGAAAGAAAGAAAAACGAACATGGAAATCCGTCGAATTTGAAAAAAATATTTTGGCGGGAAGTTTTTAAGTGTCAAGACATTTAATTAAATTAGCTACAATGGGGCTTTCAGAAGAAGGAAAGAAACCTTCGTCTCACTACGAATATTTCAATGATATAGAAAGGAATTACTGCGATGTTGATCGTTCCTTCTACTTGAACTACAATATAGACTGCATTGAATCTTCAGTGCCACTCTTTGTTTTTCATGCATTCCTGATTATTTATTACATGGATGTTCTCTCTTCCAAAATTAAATAGTAATAATTACAGCTTTGTATATGTAATTTTAAATCAATGTTTGGTGGTTCCTTGTGAACCACCAAACTAATTTGGGTTATTCATCAATATTTGACAATTGCACAAAATATTAAATAGAATTGAAACTTCAGAAAAATATTTTTATTATAATATCAAAACTAAACTATATCCCAGGGGTACCCAACATACAGCCTGCAGGCCAAATCCAGTGATGTTGTAATGTAAGGAACTACAACCCATGAGGATATTTTCGGAAAAATAGAACCTTTTCATAACATACAGTTAGTTCCGATGAGGGAAATAACATCATTAGTTACCGATGGTGCAGCTTAAATGATGGGTAAGAGGCAAAATATTTTTAAAGATTTATTTAATGTTTTATTAATGTGACCCATGCTATGATTTCTTCTTCTAATTTTGACTAACACTAAATAAATGGTGAGAACCCCGGCTCTATACCAATATTCATGAATACAATGATGAAAATCCTGTGTATAATGGGCATGTTTAAAACAATATATGAAACTGAAAATCAACATGTTAATTTGAAAAATGTTTTGGAGGAGATCAGCTACAGTTAGATGTGATAAGGGAGGAGGGAAAGAAGGAAATAAACAAGGATATCAATAAGAATTACTCGATTTCGATCCCAATATTCTATTCTGAGTCCAACAAGGACTTACAATTATAACTCTGCAACAAATCCTCAGGGTCTATTGTTAGCACACACAATTGTTTAATCAGGTTCTGAATTTCATTGAATCTCTTTACGAAAGGATTTTCACTACTCAGCAATGAATTATTAATGAAAACTGCATAGGAAAAGAAAATTCATTCTTCATATTACAAATTCCAGAAAAACGGGCCAGCCAAAAAATTCACAAGATAGACATGACCAAGATATATAGAAGAGAAGGTATGATCTTCTGAACTATTTTCGATTTGTTATTAAAAATAATTCTTTTGATGTGACGTCATTGGATTTTTATGATTTAATATTTATATAAATGATGAAATGCTTACCCTGTTAAGCAGTTTCACTTTAATAAGGAGAATAATTAATAATACGACTCACACCGTTTAGAAGTTTTGCACTTTTGAAAAATAAGAGGGAGAAAGGAAGAAAAATCTTCCACTACAATTGCATGTGCGAGAGAAAAAAGAAAAATATTCACTATTCCATAGATGTACAGTTTTTTTAGTGTTCACCTTTTCAACTACGTCACAAGGCAAGCCCGTTTGCAAACCTGGTTGACACAGTTGAAGTCAGAAGAACATACCCAAGGTTGATAATTTTGGTAAGGATACAAAAGCGTGCGAGGAGAAAGTAAGATATACTTATGGTATCATTGTCCATTGACTAAAATAATAAACATCTTCCTTTATCAAGAACATTATCAATTCCCGCCTTTATTAGTCAATATTAATATAATATTAGATACTGATAGTCGATAGAGAACTGAATAAAATGCCTAAAATAACATCTCCTTCTGTCCGGATTTCTGGAAATGGAGGGCCAGGAATTTCGATATACTTACCGGACCAGAAACAGATGGCTTGTCGAACTTGCCGATATAAATGTGACTTTTGTTCCCCGTCTATAACTAAACGCCACTCATTATCCTCATCAAGAGCATGGATGTTCATCTAAAAAAAAATCAAGTTAATGATGAATACATCAAGTCAGACTTTAACTCTGATCTCACAAAGATGATTATTGCATGTAATATGTATACTCTTCTCCATTGCTAATCATCCTACTTTTAAAAAATTTATGGAGAAATACACGGGTAAACCCATCCCTTCCCGACGGATCATCATTACATTAATAGAAGATGTTAGTAATGATGTAATTTATAGAAATACCCCATTTTGTAAATTGTGAAGTTGAGATAATTTTCAGCATGTTTTGAGTTATCCACACCAAGTTAAGGTCAAAGTTATCAGTAGAAAGTATTAAACAGTTACTAATTTCGAAAGGGAACCCTGAATTTTGTACCATCTAACAGTAAGTATTCTTTTCTTTTTTTTTTTAATCTAACCATAAAATATGATTCTATTTTAGCTAAAAATATCAAGAATTATGATACACAACTCATTCAATGGTCACAACAGGAATAGTAGCTTTCGATGGTTTTCAACTAGTTTTTCTGACACTAGTTTCTTCACTTAAAGACTTGGGTATGATCATTAGGTTTTCCGATATTACATAGTCAATAAATATTTTATGGTTATAAAAAAATAAAAATATGGTTAATAAGGTTCAAGAAATGGTGTTAGGAAAACTCATAAAAGGCAAAAACAACTGCTTAAATGGTCACAACAACGAGGGTAGTAGCTTTGGATGGTTCGCAAATAGTTTGTCGGACACTAGTTTCTTCACTTAAAGACTTGGGTATGATCATTAGTATTTCCAATATTACATACTCCAAAAAAATTACTTTTTTATCACTTAAGGATTAGCTATGGTTGATAAACTCCAAGAAATGGTGTTCAGAAAACTCATAAAAGGCAAAAACAACTGCTTAAATGGTCACAACAACGGGGGTAGTTGCATTGGGTGTAGCATTATCATTAGCAATTGTGTGTATCCTTCATGATAATAGTATGTTGTTATACAGGCATAAGTAACGGGGAAAAAATCTTTTTTGATGCTCGAAATAAGGAGTAGTATCGCTGGACATTACTACATAATTAGCTTTTGCTCTAAATTTTTATGATGGATTTAATTCCAACATTTTTTTTATAAGTATATTTATTGTTTAATTTTATGAATTTGACATTTACTTTATTATTAATAATTATTTAGATCTCATCGGTAGAGATATATCTATCCTGTGCACAATTGTATTAGTAACTTCCACATGAAGAAAAAGGGATGATAACCTTTTTGAACATACCTTCTATTCTATATACCTTGGACATCACTACATATATATATATGTATGTATCCAATAATATATTACCAAGAAAGAATAATAAATTTTATATTATCACTTACATTCAAATTACTTCATGGGGCGAAGGAAGAATAAATAAAGTGATTTAGCACTTTATTTATGAATATAGGTCTTGCGATAAACTTTAGTAAAATAGTGATAAGTACACCAAATCAATGGATATTTTTCAAACAGCATCCGGATATATTAATTTGCATCCAAACATAGTTCCATTGATTTAATATCTATTTATGACATTTGAATATCATTGATGCTCAGTAATATAATGTCTTTAGAAGATATTCTCGTCCTCTCTTGATCCTATGAAATTTTGAAATTTTTTTCCAATCTCATTTATTTTAAATTCAAACATGTTGCTTCATTATCCATGGATTAAATACACATCTGTAGTTCTATACCTTGTATTGAATCATTGTATACTTCTATAAGAACTGAGAAGTTTGATAAATGAAAATAGCAATTGAATAACAAATAGAGTTCTTATCCTTCATTCAAAGTTACTTCATTGAAACTATTGAAGCCTGTTCCTTCCAAAGTCTACTCTATTTCGTTTCCTATTCTAAGAAAACTATTTCATTGATCTGATTGTTTTATTCTGTAGTTGATGGTTGAATATAAAAAAAAATAACTTATGTTTATGACACTTAATCCATTTATATGGATTAATTATTAATGCAATTCTAGACACTTTGAGACTTGATTTCTGTTTCCATATAACTTGTGAGTTGTTTTTTTTTCCTTTGAAAAAGTAGAAGACAATCCTAGATTATGAAAAATGATGTGGTTCACTTTCCTAAATATCTTTATTAGAAAACCCGCAAAACTTATTTATCTCTGCTACTATATGCAAAAATAGTTCATAAAAATTAAAAACTTTTACGCAAAGAAGTTATAATAATGTCTAAATAATTTATGAGAAAAACTCTTACTTGATAAATATGTTAATTAATTTTCATTGATCTTATAATTTTAAGTGTCTATAAATAAATTACCGATTGCACTAACTGCTTGCGATGTGACATATCTCTGTGAAAAAGATGGTAACAATATTCTTTGACACTAAATGACAGATTAAATTCCTTGACAATAGAATAGTATATGAAGATTACATAAACACTTATAATTAAAAATCAATAGAGCAATAAAATTAATACATAAATAAGTGCATCATTACACTATTATTTACAATCGATAAATACAAAAATAATATTATTTGTCTTAATAGTTTAGCATTATAATAAATTAGATAACTGATTAATTTACAGCAATTATCCCTAATTGGCAAATACATAATTCTAAATATCTAACCATTTATTGGTAAAAACATAATATTTTTGTTGCAAGCTTTTTCTCATTGCTTTAGGTCTTCCAAGGCATCGAAATCTATAAAAAGTCACGATAGTTCTTCAGTGTGTACGTTTTGTACATAATATTTTTGCATAAATTTAAAGTAAAAGTCATATATGCCAGAAACTTATATCTCCAACAGAAAAATATAAATTAATATTTTCAATAGTTATATTTTTAAACTGTTAGTAGACGACCAATATTTCATAGAAAACATAGTTTTGAATGGTTTATACAACAGATAGCTTGTTACATATTTGGAACTGAATGGAAAAAAAATTGAGTTTTTAGAGTAAATGATAGTATTCAAAAATATATTGAACTTCTTTTGAAATGGAAAAAAAGAAGAAAATAATATTCAAAAATTGAATGGTTGCGATTAAAATGATTATTTATTTCATTAGGAATATATTTGGAAATATATGTAAAAAATTTAATTATCTATTTCTATTGTACAATATATATTATTGATATTTAATCAATTCAAAAATGTCTTACTATCTACAATTACCGCTAGTTGCATAACTAGGAGGATTTAAAAAAAAAATCTGTTTCTGACGATTGAGTAATTGGAAAACACAAATATATCTAAATATTTGTTATATATAATATTAAACGAATTTATAATGTGTTGCTGTTCATCATGAAGCTTGAACAAAATACGGGCAATTTTCCTCCCTGGCAATTTAGTCCAAGGCAATCTTCTACGGGAAATTTTCACCAGGGCAGTTTTCTGGGATAATAAGTACTTGTGCCCCTGCAATTTTTTTATTTGAACCCATTAGATTACAGGGTATGGTGGCAAAAGCGAAAAAGCCTTCTACTACGCTACATCAAAGTTTGGAGAGTCTATGTGAATATTGAGGGATATATTCTATAGCTACAACCCAACGTATTGCTAAATATACTGTTTACAATAAATATGTCAAAAAACTGTGTCATTATCGTTTTATCAGAATTTTACTAAACGATTACGAATTTTCCGAGTAATTATGCAAACTCAATTATATACCTATCAGTAAAATAAAACATGAGATACCATATATAGGATCTCCTCTGTCACGTTTTCTCTAGTTTTTATTTTAGTTTTCATTGATGTATCATAAGCTATCAAAAAAAAATAACCCTACTTTTTCAATTATTTGTAATTAAATAAGTAAAAATAAACTTAATTAAACAGGCCTAAGGACGAATTTTAAGAATTTTTACAAAATAATTTAAAAGCTCTATATTGAATTAATATAATGGATTAATTATGTAATTTCGATTTTTGATAACTGACATGTTGGTAAGTTGTACACATTTCAATCAAAGTTTTCCTTTAAGATTATCCTTAAGGAGTTGGATTTTTGCATATGGGAATCCTTCATCTACTTTATGTCAATTTGAATGCTACAAAATGTAGTCACAAAAGATTATTTTTTCTGTATTTTTGTCAGTTTAGGATAATGTAGATATGTATTTTTTTATTTGTGGGACGATCATGCAGGCATTAAATAATGTAAGTCCTTTATGAAAAACTGAATAATAGTTATTAAATAAAATAAAATGTAATCTACAGCTTAAATGCGCGTGAAGTTAAACATTTAGTATCCACCCTATATTTTATTTACAGTCTTTGTAAGAAAAATGGAAATTTTCTGAAATGTTCATAGAATTAAACAAAGTTTTCTTTACTAAGAGGAAGTTTCGGTGCTTCAAAAATACAATATTCGACCCCATTGTGAAGCTCAGCAAAGAGAAAAAATATATCAGCGTTCCGAGAAAACTGAGGAAACAAAAAGGTATTGATGAAATGAGAAAACAAAAAATCTGTTTTCATCTGTAGTCCATAAGCGAGTGATACTGCAGTGAACCCCAGTCACCTAATTGTTAGCCAAATATCTTTATCATCAACATATAGTGTTGAGAAATTTGTTTAAAAGTGAAAATTGAGATCTGCTGAAACTTTTGAATCCTGAGAAACGACATACTTTTCTCAACAATAGTTTGACAAGAAATACCGTGGAAGACTGGATTTTGGAGCTATCAGCAGATTTGGATCATGCTCTAAATGATTGGACACTCTAACGAAACTCACTTCCCACTTATTCATTATGAATACATACTAACTTTATGTTACTTTGTAGGATTGCTTATCCACCCACAAAACTGAAATATCATGTAAAATCTTCTGTGCATCATACCTTCCACGTAAACTTTAATACTTCATTAGTTTCTGAGTTATGAACAAATTCTTGTATTAATTGTCGAGGGTTCAAAGAGTGTGTTTTTATGCACCCTTATAATTTATCCACCCCAACGTGGAATATAAAAGAGGTAGATTCTTTATTCTGTCGAGGGGATGTGCAGGTAAATTGGGGGATTTTTTTAAGTGCTATAACATAGAAAATTTTAATTTTAAAGAACTTTTTTACAAGGAATAACAGTTGGGTGTTTAGTTTAAGCACAAAAAGTTTTTGCAAATAGTTAAACAAACAAACATGGAGCAAAGGGAGAAGGTCGGACGTTGTCAAAATGATTTGCATGAGACAAAAGCCTCATGTGATTGTCAAGACACTATTGTACCCAACGTCGACGGTCTGCATAATCTAAGACAAGTGGAAGCTAATCGGTCAGTTCGAACAGAAGTTCACAAGGCAAAAAGCGACGAGAATAGAAATTCCAAGTTTTCGGTGGGCCTCAAACAAACGATTGAGGCGAACCTGGAGAATTCGATGACCTTGATCACATAAAACCACGGAGTCAGCCCGTGGATAGTCCAGAGGGTCGTAAAAAACATTCCTAGAACTTAACTTTTAAAAAAGCACTCAAACAAGCACATCTTGAAATCGAAGATGGAGGAAGTCTGGTAGACAAAGAGCTGCAAATTATTGAACCTCCTCAAGGATAAGCGTCGTCCAGTAACTTTCTTCAGCTATGAGAGAAAGTAGACCGTAAAAATACACTATACACCATCTAAAATGACAACATTCCAGTCTCGGTCATGACGTTGGGTGTCATTGGGTGCAATAGAATGGTGATGCAAACAAAAAGAGAAGGTGACCACTGACAAGTACTGCAAGGTGCTAAAAGACAAAGTCATGACGTGGATGAAAGCAAACGATGGGGGTAATGGGTTCACCTTTAAAACAAGACTCAGCCCTGCACACAAGGGCAAGAAGATCCTCGACTAGCTCAACGAGGAAGACATCGACTTCTGGTGTCTGTAGACTTGACCCTCTAACTCTCCCGGTTTGAACCCTATGGACTACTTCTTTTAGGGAGAGTTAGAAGAGCAGGTCTGCTCGAGGCCCCACAACAGTTTGGTCGACCATAAGAAATCAATCCTGAAGTACTGGGCCATGGTAAATCCCGCAAACATAGTATCAGCTTTTGTCCTCATTCTGGACACGCTTCGACAAGTTCATCACGGCCAACGACGAAAACATCGATTAATCCTTTTCTCCGTCGATGGATGAACAACTTTCGTACAAAAAAAATTATGTAAAATTTCAGGAGTTATAAGCCATTAAAAAATATCCCAATTTCCTGCACATCCCTAGACTATATTGTGCGTCCGCAAGTTTGTGATATTTTTGGAAATAACATATCCTATACAGCAGTAGTTTATAAAATTTTATTTCTATTATCCAATTTAAAACCATTCTCATATATTAACTTTTTTATTAAATATTTCATTTTTCCCCCTAATATAATTAATTGACGTAATCCAATAAGAAAAATATTAAATCTTTTTTTTAGAAAGGTTGAAAATCACTGCTTTGCATTCTACAAAATGTCCTAATTCTTTCTCCAACGAATATTTTAGATTATGAGATACAGGTATAAAAAATAATAATAAAAAAAGTAAAATCTAATAAGTTTATTGATATGCAATAGTTAATATGTGGGGAAAAGTTATATATTGCTAAGATACCATTTTGAATGTTACGGTGCGTGAACTCTCCAGGGAAGTATTCACGTTTAGAATTTTAAGAGAAGTAAGGGAGCGCTAAGATTAATTTTTATAATACATTATATTTACTCTTTTCTGTATAGCAATTACTCATAATTTTTGATTTTTGAGATACTATAAATCTGCTTGAGGATATGTAAAAAGTAACAATGAATGTGAAAATAGGAAAAAATAAAGAAATATATTTATGTTCAATCAATGTCTTAACTAATTTTGATTTTTTAATGTACATTTTTTCTTACAAAAAAAAAAAATTGTCATTCCATTGATTACCCTGGGGAAGACGAATTTTGTACAAATGAATTTAAGCCAGTAATTATGTTTATCTTTTTTTTCAACCCCAAGTTATTTATTTATAAATTTATATATAAACACATAAAAAAATGCGTTTGTATAAAAAATATCATTCAACATTAAATTTATAAAATAAAATAAATTAATTTACTTCTAAAAGACCTAAAAACTCAAAGCAATCCAATAATCAAACTAATAAATACAACGTTTTTTATAATCATATATACATACATAATCAAATACGTTTACCCAATGTACTTAATAGAAAAAAACAGCAGCAAAAAAACTAAAATAAATGAAACATTAAAAAAAAAAATCCAACTCAATTCTTTCCTATACTTTTAATATCACAGAATAATCATCTTAAGAGTACGTTCGTACTGAACTTATATCGATGGAAGTTATCCAATTAATTCAGTAACATAATTCCACGATGCGTCTTGCAATTAGGGAATTCTGAGGGATAAAGCGGTATACCTAGCTGCAGACGATATTAAGAGAGTCCTCAGATTTCTTTGGTCAATCACCCTATCTTCTGTGAGCTTTTGAGCAACAAAAGCTTTACAATTACTGAGATCCAAAATTCTTGCTTCCTTTTTCCTCGTCTGAACTCTGCTTATTATAAAAAGGAATACCAAATAGCATAAACGCTTCCCAATATCTTGGCTCAAAATCTATAATGTAATTGGAATTAAATAGTACAAAATCCTTTACAGTTTTCAAAAGTGGAAACAAAAGTGTGTTTTGAAATCGTTATGTATTTTTCCACAGTCTTTACAATATGGAGAAAAACTAATCTACTGAGTCGATATATGAAATTGTGAGGTGAACTTCCAACCGTCATTGATACCTTTCAAGGAACGCTTTATCCTCCTCTCCCATGTTTGAGGAAGATCTAAGCTCTTTATTATAAGCTCTTAGTTATAAGATCTGCAACAAGAGGTCTCAAAACTTAAGAATTAAAATTCAGATACCTAGGAATGAGTGAAAGATGCAACTTTGCTGATCTCTCTAATCAGAATGGATTTGTGATCCATATCATAAAATGTAAGAACGTCTTCGTTGATAGTAATCGTTTGCAGCTCTCTCAGTAGCTTTTGGAGGTTCTGAAATAACGACTTCATGTTTCCGTTTTGGGGGATGACATCTAGTCTACTATTGGAATCAAACACAAGTGATTCACTCTATATAATTTTTTGTACAGCTGCCCAGTTCATGACGTGCAATGTCACTGCATCGATGGAATATTTTATACCAAACATCAACATCTTATAGACGGATGACTCATTGATTATTCTCCTCTATTCCAACTGAGGTTTGGACTTGATTTTTGGTAAAATATTTGAGAGCAGTACTAGTCTTCCTCCTGGTTGAGACCGAGGTCTCTTCAGGGCAGGCACGTATCGTTTATAAAATAATCTATTCAACTACATTTCCTCTTCCTTTAAGAGCCTCTCGCCTACCGATTTTAGAGCTGTGGCTACATAAATTATTTGTGCAATTAATTTGAAGTTGTATAGGTCTACTCTCTTATGCAAGTAAATCCCCTCCAGGCCTGACATCACATGTGGCCTTGAGAGTTTAGCTTCACAAAGTTAGATACAGAACATTAAAAAAAATGATTCAATTTATCTTGGAACACATAATCCAAAACTGATCTCTGTTTTACTCTCAGTCATCTGAATTCTGAAATACCTGGATCTATAGTAATTCGGGTCTATTAACTGTCAGTCATTTTTTATCTTTAAAAAGATCACCAAATGTTTCTGTATCTTGTTCTGAACTCGATATTTCAATTTTTTATTTGAAAAATGATAAATATTAAATTATTTTTAGACCCTTATAACTTATTCATCATCCATAGTAATAGCGAAAATCATAGCTTATATATTATAGAAAAGTATTAATTATAAAATTTTACAAAGAGTTTATTTAACCTATGAATTTTCTTAGATTTTTCTTCAGTTTTGTATTTTTAAGTGATTTCATTTTTCATAGGGATATACGAGTAAATAGGCTGCTTTATTATTATCATATTGTTTACAATTTTAATGCCAATTTCATGACATCATGCACCTTAATAAATATTAATATATAATATCATAATACAATGAATTCTTAGATTATTCATTGCATAATATAATACGGCACTTTGTACAAATATAAATTAAATATTAAATAAATAAAATTATTATTTATATTTGGAATATTCAAATTATCTACTCATCATGAATGAATTTCTTTATTGTTTTGTTAGACGGATAAATCCCTACAAAACGAAGGAATCTACTCTCGTATGAAGCTTAACTTGGTTTGGTTCTCTTTTCATGATAAATTTTCCATCCCATCATCATCCCTGCATATATCAAAAATCGATAATCTCATATTGAAGATACGGGATCTCGAATCTATTCTAAGTTTTTCTGTCTTTAATGAATGAAAATCGATCTCAGCGAATGAAAAACATACCCTAATTTAAAATTAGTATGTCCATTTACACAACTGTTTTTTGTTTGTTATTTTTAATATATTTAACTTTTATTACTAGAGCTCAAGTGTAATATTCATGTACTTAATTTTAAATTCAAGTATGTCACATCCATTCTCTTATTTTATTTTATTGGAGTAATAGTGTCTGAAAGAGAGGGTGTGACTTGACATTGACAAAATCAACATCTCTTTTTTATCATTAGTTAGTCACTATTTGAGAATCTTATTTTTTTAAACAGTCTGAATTGGTTTCAACATTATAGTGTATTTCATCTTTTATATAAATCCTGGAAGCAATAACTTTTTTAGCCATAAGTGGAATTAGTCATATGATGATAATAATATATTAAAATCAAAACCAAATAACAATTTTGAAAACAGTATAACTAATTTTGTTTGTCTTTTTCCCCAGGAAGGTATATAATTATATGTTCTTGCAACTAATATTTTAAATAATGTCAGTTCAGATTATTTAAGTTCATAGCCAAGACTTGAAAAATGACACAGAAAGATTTAACATTTAAAAGTAATTGTTAATGAAATCTTCCTATATCAATAAATTTCTTGATGATCTGTCATAAACTTTGTCTTGATTTTCTCATCCTTTACATATGATCGGAATAATTTCATCTTATTTTATCAAAATATCTTCAACCAATATATCTATACGTATGTGCTCAAATAATCCCAGCATGTTTTGCTATATATGTGACCTTATAAGGGAGTAGATTGGACTTCTTCTTTCAATTCACGATGATTTGATAATTTTAAAACATCAAATATAATTAATAATTCTTATTTATTTAAAAAATAACTTAATCAAGGACTTTAAACAGATTCCTTCAATTCATATTGAGTCTAGAATTTCGTTGAAGGCAAAATGACTTCTATTTGTTGGATAAACACTGAGTTATTGCAGTTTTTCTAAGCCAAAAATTGAATTTTCTTCTCATGCCTCCTCTAAAAATGGTGTCACTTGTTCTTTTGAATTTTAGGTTTAAATGACTAGATGCAAACATTAAGGTGTTTCTTATTTTTATTTTGTTCAAATGTCCGGTTGTTGGCTCAAAATCCGTTCCTTTTGACGACAAAAAAAAAAAACAATTGGCAAAGTTTGAACAAAATTATACTATGTTTAGAAGTAGTTCAACAACCCCTAATTTTTTAAAATTCCCCATTTTTTATTAAACGATTATCCTGAAAACAGTTCACAATACAGCTTGTTATGTTTTATAATTTTTTTCAAATGACTTAATTTACTTAAAGAAATATTCTCTTGTTTTGGGGAAAAGAAAATATATAAATAAAATGACAGTGCAAAATAGCTCCTTAATTTGGGATGTAAAATCATTCCAATATCCCGGTGTTAACACAAAGATACCCAATGTGTTTTTTGTCAGCTGTCAATTCCCACTTTTCCCTTGACACGTCATAGCTATTTCGTAATTTATTCTTTTTAATAAATACACAAAGTAAGAACGTATTCTATACTTACGCTCTGTTTCCAAAAGAATAGGAATACAATTTCTAGTTGACTCCTTGTCGTTTATAATATATATTGGCCATTTGATTATTTATGTGAATAAATTTTGGCTATTTCTTCATAGAAATAACATAATAACAAATCATAACTGCTCTTTTAATCAAATATTACTTAGCAATATTACAATAGAGTATCGAATAAAATACTTTGTGGATTTTAATAATATGTAATTTATTTTAAAAATATGATATAAATAGTTCTTGGTGTGATTGACTTTTTGGCTAACTACCAGATGATTTCAGGCCCTTTTTTGTTTCTTTTTGAAGAAAAAGGTTGTTTAATAAAATAAAGATAATGACCTGATTTATCAGTTTTCATAGGTTTCCCTAACTTCAAATCCACCTCTATAAAGCATCATTGCTCATATATTATTCGTACAGAGCTATCCTCGTACTACAAGTATTAATGATAATTGATAATACTGGAGAATATTTATTAAAAAATAATACTACGTAATACTTTGTAGTTTCCTTACCACTTAGTTACCATGGATGCTAATTTCAACAAAAATAGAATGGATACATATTACTGAAATATTTTTAATAATGGAAATGGTATATAGAATTAAAGTTTATTCAACCTATGTAGTCAAAATATAAAAGTTAAGGAAAAATCAGCACTATAACAAAGTAAAATATATCTTAATGGCGTATTTGTTACCAAATTGACTGGAAATAAGTTAACTTCATGATCAAAATTTTTGTGATATGTCTTATATCATCATTTTGAATTAAAAAAGAGTATCCAAAAATCCTAAAATATTACTATTAAAGAAGTATAAAGTTTTCGGGAAGATGGATTGCGATGAAAAATACTTCTCTTTTCACCAGTTTTTAATCTATAAAAGATTCAAAAACAATGTAGCAAAACAATCTACACAACTAATTATGGGTCTGGAATTGTAAATAGTCAAATAGCATCTCACACTATAGATAATCAATATAAATTATCCATTTTACCAACGAACACCTTAAACGTATTCTTCCAAGAGAAGAACACCTTTAAATAGTTGATGTTTTTAAAGTTATCATGACCAAGCAGAACGAGGAGTGGACTTCATAAAATAATACAGTGGATCGTTAACAACAGAAGAATTGCCGCTTCAATTCTTATTAAAAGTCCTTGAAGAGCATCAAAAGATATTTCCAGAATGAATAAAAAAATATGTATCTAGGCTCCCTTAGTATTTCGGACACATTTCTCAGAAAAAATTATAACTATTAATTAATATGTATATGTATTTTTTTTTAAATTAGGAATTTTTAAAGCCCTTAGATATAGCTCAATTTGTTTTACAATTTACCGATTGTATTTTTTTAATCAAAAGAAAAAAACATGCTGTTTTAAGACTTTAATTATTCAACAAAATAAAAATATTACATGAAAAATCCTCATGTTTTTA
This sequence comes from Lepeophtheirus salmonis, assembly GCF_016086655.4. Classification (NCBI taxonomy): domain Eukaryota; kingdom Metazoa; phylum Arthropoda; class Copepoda; order Siphonostomatoida; family Caligidae; genus Lepeophtheirus; species Lepeophtheirus salmonis. The sequence goes on from NC_052132.2 coordinate 30,542,930, forward strand.
GTAAATTAATAAAAATATTACGAGCAACATGTTATATTAGACTAATTCAAAAATATACTTTTTTGTTAGTTTTCCGCATTTAAGATTTAAGATTTGAGAAGCTCGAAAATCATTTTTTAGGGATCTAAGTATGTTTTATACCCTACCTTATTGGCCTTAAAGTTTTTCCGAAAAAGATTTTATGGATAATTTTGTGTAGTTTTTAGACAAAAACTAAAGTAAAAACACACCAATGAATGTCAAAAAAAGACATTAAACTAAAATAAATCTATTTTTGAATAATAATTTTTATACATTTTATTATCTAAAGTAGCCAGATTTCTCAGTACAATGAAGGTGTAAAAACATCTAGGTGCGCAGACCGCAGTACTAAAATATTATAATCCCATCTGTCAATGTTATTTTTTCTTATATAGCCCTTTTTTGCGGAAAATATAGTAATATTTTCGAAAGATTATGCACTTACCTGTATTTCTTATTTTAAAAGGGTTTTTATAAATCTTGATTACTTAGATAATAAAATATATTAAAAGTATTATTCAAAAACTGGTATATTTTAGTTTAATGTCTTTTTAGGCATTCAATTGTGTACAGGGAGCAGGGATCAAATTTTCGCCTACTTTAAACCTTGATAACTTGAAGACGACATTATCAAATGAAAAACCGGTTACCAAATAGAAAGCTATGCTTGTCAGCTGACGATACGTAGTTCAGTTAGCATCATGCCGTCATCATATGAGGAGATAAAGAGCTATAAGTGGAATGAGGAGCTTTCGAGGTCCGCCGTAGTCATGGCATTGGTTAATAATGCAGGTGAAATCTCGAACTCAACGATTGCTTCAACCTTAGGAGTGAATTTACGGACTGTTCAGCGTATCCATAAGAAGCTAGAGGACACCTGGGATGTTGATGCCACCATAAAAGGGCACCGAAGGAGGAGGGCGCCGACAGGAAGGTCAGGGACACCGACTTTGTCCACAAGGTGAAGAAGATGGTTGAGGATGACCCTACCAGGTCCATGAACACCATGGCGAGGTATCTGGGCTGCCATGAGAAAACAATAAGGACTCAGCACCCTGCCATGTGTCCAAAATCTCCATGCAGTGGTTAACCGAGAACTGTTATGACGTCCTAACCAAGGATTTGTGGCCTCCTAACTCTCCCGACCTTAATCCTTTGGACTATTTTGTCTGGGGCTATGTCGAGAGACATACCAACAGACATCCCCATAGCACCAAGGCCAGCCTGATGGACTCCATCAAGGAGGTATTCGGTAACATGGACAATGAGATGGTCAGAAGAGCCTGCGGCCGGTTCAGAGGCCGTATTGAGGCCGTTATTGATGCCAACGGTGATTATTTTGAATGAATGGCTACTCTATACCTATATGCTTGTCATAGATTTGATTTTCAATAAAAAAGTTAAAAAATGTATATTTTGTGTTGTTTTTTGTAGAAAAATATTTTGGCGACAATTTGATCCCCACTCACTGTATTTTATATATACTTTTGGTCCAAAACCTAGGCAAAATCATCAAAAAAGGCATTTTGAAAATAATTAAGGCCAATGAGGCAATGTATAAGACATACTTAGATTCCTAAAAAATGATTTTTGAGTTCCTCACATCTTAAAGCACGGGGAAAAATGTGAATAAAACAAGGAATAGTTGCCTAAAAAAAGAAAAACAATTAAAATTAGTGGAGTTATTAGCGATAGAAAAACTGTATATGTTTTTGTTTTTTTTTAAACAAGAAAAACCTCTACAAATAGGTATGATAATTATGCCCCTTATGTTAGTAACCTGCCTAAATTATTTATACAAAGCAACGTATTATTATATTATTTATTACGAGGTATGGCGTCATGAAATTGGCATTGAAATTGTAAATAATAAAATGATAATTCTGCCTAATCACTCGTACACCCACAAAATTTTTGGGATCACTTAAAAATACAAAATCGAACAAAAATCCTTGGAGATGCAAGTATAATATGCTTTGTTATCATTATAGATGATGAATAAGTTGAAGGAGTTTTGTTTTTCATCATTTTTCAGCTTAAAATTGGAAACATATCGAGTTCACTACAAGATAAAGAAGCAATAAAAATACTTTTACATAAGTTTTATTTATGCTAATTTTAATTTGGTGATTGCTTTGAGGATAAAAAACGACTTTGACTGATATTAGTCACAAGTTATTATAACCTCAGATATTTTCAGAATTCAGACTACTGAAGAGAAAAACTTGATCAGTTTTGGATTATGCCCTTATATAAATTTGATTAATTGTCCATTTGTGAAAAATTACCCCATCTCTTAATTGTTGCCTGTATTATTTGAAAATAAAGGTTCAGGCAAAGAAAGCTTATATGTAAACATCATTGCTTCATGCTGCATAATAATTAAAGAGAAGTGATGAATTACTTTATTTTTTAGACTTTTTCCCTATTTCAAAGACTTTTTGAGGTTGAGGGAAGAAGCTTAATTGGTTACTTTGTGTTTGTTGTTAATTATAAAAACACATTGAAAATCGACACAACGTTATGTTACAAGGCGTAGTATGATTCAAAGTAAACAAAAAAACATATCCTTTTTATATTCCTCATGAATTTAAAATCAACAAAGATACCTTCTTGTACTTCATGATCTTAGTCTTAAAATACTTTCATGTATCCAGGAGGAGATTTAAAGAACCCCAATCTGCTTTTAATGGGATATAACACCCTTACATACATCCAAATGGCCTCGTTCCAAATTTTGTTGATTTTGGCCACATTCTTTTGCTGTTTGAGTCCACTGATGGCAGATACAAAGACTGTTGGATTATATACCACAAGAAACTTTCCGTGTCAGCTGCATTAATGGCTGTGCTCCTGGCCAAAAGACAACATATTAATCATATTCATAATATATATAAAATGAAAAGTATATCTAAAATCATACGTATCTAATTTCCAGAGCAGACAATATGAGCTAATTTGGATAGGACGTTTATTTATAAATATATAATCAGAAGCATGGGAAAGGATTAAACTTGATAGTTGAATTTTTTTTGAAATAATTAAATTTTATGTGAATATTTGTGGAATTTGAATTTTTTTTTTTGCAAAATTTTTAATATTTTAAATTTTATTTCTAGAACTTTTTTCTTTTTAATTTAATTTTTGTGAATACATAGGAATATTTGAAATTTTTCTTATAAAATTTAATATTTGAAATTTTTTAATAAAAATCTAATATTTGAAATTTAATTTCCCTAAAAATGCTTGTTTATCAAGTTAGTTGAATTAAGTATTTCAAAAAAAGTTTAAGGGTCTTATAATGTTGATGAAGCATGACCTCAAATGATGAGGCGTAGCATATTATATCATAAAGGGATCACTAATTTTGAAATACTAAAGTATGAAGATACCCAATTTTTCACTATGAATGATGATGAAAATCCACCGTAGAATGGGTATGTTAAAAAAAAGGAAACCAAAAACCAACATGGTAACAATTTGAAGAATGTTTTGAAGGAGAGAAATAATAATGCTCATTACGTTTCATTCGATCAGTCATTACTAGGAAGAGGCGAAAAGGATATAAGCAGGAAATTTGCTAGAATTACTCATATGTCAATGCCCCAATTCTACACTTAGTCCAACAAGGACTTACAATCATAACTCTGCAACAAATCCTCGGGGTTTCACTCCGTCTTTTAAGAAGTACATACAAATGGTCAATTAGGGTTTTAATATAATGGAATCTATTTAGGAAAGGATGTTCACTGCTCAGGAATTAATTAATAATTACAACTTCTAAGGAATAGAAAATTCATTTTCCAGACAACATATTAAAAAAAACCGGGCCAGCTAAACAATATAATGAATTTTCATCACCGAGTATAAATAGGGTATATTAAAGGATTACAAAAATAGTTTGGGCTAATTGTAAGTCTGTCCAAAACTCTCCACGGTCATTATAAGTATTTTGGCTAATCTTAATATAACGTTGTGATAAGATATTGATTTTAGCTATATTCCGAACAATCTCCCCTTCCAGAACACTGACAAACAGTCAACAAAACAAATTGATAATTAACACATTATCAAAAGATCAATCATTAACATTCAAAAAATGTTGCATTAAATTATAAAATATTTATTTTTCATTTCTAAAATCAATATATTATCGCATCCCCATATTAAAATAATGTAAAAATCCTTCAACCATACGTGGATAGTTATGGAAGGACTTAAAGTGAACCCAAAACTATTTTTTTAACCCTGAGACATGCCACATTCATATATTAAATAGGCATATTCACAATATCTTGTTTAAAAATACTACTCTATCGTAACCGTTATGCTAAAAAAAAAATAACTGAGCTTTAATTTGATATTCATTGTTTAAATATATATAAATAGAATATTATTGATATTTTAATTTCTTTGGCGAAAAAGAATGAAAATTAGACTGCCATCTTTGAGAAATATCAAAGAATGGAATTCAAGACATTATATAAATAATTCCGGAAGGAAAGCAAACATATCCATAATCCACAGCTGTTTTCCAAGAATAAACTATTTGGATAAACATTTAAAATTATTTTTCAATTATAAAATTTCTTCAAAAATTATTTTTCAATTATAAAATTTCTTCAAAAAAATTATTTTTCAAAAATTAAATTATAAAATTTCTTCAAAAATTATTTTTCAATTATAAAATTTCTTCAAAAATTATTTTTCAATTATAAAATTTCTTCAAAAATTATTTTTCAATTATAAAATTTCTTCAAAAATTATCAAAAACTCACAGCTCATCATTATCAAAAACTCACAGCTCATCATCACTAAAATAATTTTTTTGGGGAAAAAAAAAATCAAATTTACAATTTTTAGGAAAATATTTCAAAAAATCCAAAGCTATGAACAAAAAAGTTATATTTTGAAAAGATATTCCAAATATTAATTTTCTTAATCTGATGCATAATTTGCCCAAATGACCTTATTTTAAGAAAATAAATCATACAAAAAAATTTTTACTCCTATTTTTGCGTAAAACTTTTTCATCCTGACCAAAAAAAAAATTATACTAAAAAGCAAAAATTCATTCATTTTTGCTTCTTTCTTTTTTTTTTTGGGGGGTCATCATCCCCTTTAGACCATTCCCTGCAGTCCCCTTGTGGAGTTGCGACATAATTCGATAAGAACCTCAGTTGTTCCTGTTATATTTAATTTTAAACACCATTCTGGTGAATTATTCATCTTGTAATATTTACTATATGAAAGTGTAGCAGGATACTATCAATAGGGTGCATTCATTTGGGCAAGTATTTATCTAAGTGAACTTGTTTTAATTTTCGTTCATGTCAGCGTCATTTTCTCATGGAAAGACCATATCTATAAAGTTTGAGCCAAATTGATCAATGTTGAGAATGTATGCTGTAATTTTGCCGTAAACATTTTTGCCGCTTGTTATTATTATTGTTGATTAAAACTATAGCACGAACATATCTGGGTAAGAAGAGGTAATTAATATTATTTCCAGAGTTGTCACCAACTTCCTCAAATTCGTTGTTTAGTGATTCCAGATTTTTTCCTTAGAGAACAACAGACTTACAGAGGAAGCTCAGAGACTGAAGAGAAACCAATGCAAGGTCGAGGCAGGCTTGCAAACCAAGAATCGCTTGATTCAGTCTGTGTTGAGGAATTCAATTAGATTTGTCTTCGATCCTTCCAGAGAGACGGGGACCGATACCGCGCCATAAGACTTGACTTTGCTATCATCAAATAAGGTAATGAACCTTGTAGATATAGAAATTTGAGAGGGGCCGCACAGATATTTCGGGAGAATATACACATTTACCCCAAGGTCAAGGATAAAGGTAATAGGATTTTTGCTAGTCAGGAGGGAAGCAAACGCTCTTTGAGAAAAGTTAACTCAAGAATAGAGAGATGAGTCAGAGTTCATGGCGTTGCTAACTCCTAACTTACACATGCAGCGAAAAGATCCATTAGATACCCCTAGGACCTTTATATTCCAAAGACAGAACAGTTATATCTGAAAACATTTCCCGGGAATTATCCTCGGCTGACTCGAGGGTGCATGCAAATCGGAGTACATCATCCAGTTTTATGTTCTTCTTCTCCAAAGCTATCTGGCACAGTTTCGACGATATACTCTTCTTGATAATTGTTCCTACAACATCATTATCTTCGTAAGACTCATTGCATTAGGAAAACAGTAGTTTGCAGAATTTTACATGACCTCCTAGAAGCTTGCTTAATCTTGGTGAGCCAAATCTTTCATGGAGTAAGGATTCCGCAGGAGAAAAGTCTTTGTGCATTACACGAAGGAGGGTAGAGTAGCTTTTCTCATTCACCAAAGGCTGAACAGTGAGGATTTTGTGCCAATGTTGAACGTCATGGCAAGAATAGTGTAGGAGTACCGCTTTCTTTCGACCCGGGCGAAGTTCGGCCGCAAAGAGATAAATAAGTTAGGAACTCGTCACACCAGGATGACTAGCGATGGCCTTTATGAGGACCATTCATGTCGAAAGAAGGAGGTTACAAGACGCCTATGAAATTTGTTCCTGTCTGAACATCCGTGGCGGGGAGAAGGGGCACAAAGGATTCTGCAGCAAAGTTGTCTGTGTTTTTCTAGATAAGAAGTGCATCTTTTATTATTGACAAAAGAATGCCAAATCGAAATTCGAGGGAAAAAAATAACAAAAACTGTTTTGCACTAAATTTTGCAAAAAAAATAAAAAATTGGCATTATCAAGAAGAACACAAACCTACCCATATTTTTTTTTGTGCTGGGAAAAACAAAAAGTTATGGAGAATAATGTCTTTCAAAAAATAATCCTGAATCGCTGATCCATTTTGCAAATAGTGCTAAAATGTTTAATAAATGTTCCGGAAATTGAAAATACTATTTTATATTAAAAAGGCATATTTTTGTAGCAATTCTTCTTAAAAATTGACGATTGATGAAGAAAATAATTATTTTTTCATAAAATGACAGATATTTCAGTTAAACATCAATTTTTATGTGCCAAATGTATATACAAATAAATTTCTAATAACTTTTTTCAATCTACTTATTTTATAAGGAAACCTATTTTTTCACCTCAGGAAATAAAACTGCAATTTTTCGTATTCTTTTTTTGCTCATAACTTTTTTGATTATAAATAAATTTAGAAAATGTTTGTATTCGTGTAGTCATTTTTTGAGACGCGAGTCACTTTATGATTGATAACTGAATGCCCTATACCTGTAGTCTCGAAAAATAATTTTTCTGTTTTGTGTAAAGAATAAGCCCCCTTATATGACCCCCCTGGAAAAATTGGCACTCCTGTCTTAGGCTGACCAGGCTTAATAGAGGCATCCATGTAAAATTCAGCACCCATAAAGGACACACACACAAACAAACTATTATATTTACAGAAATAACGATATTAGAGATACAAAATATACTATTCAAATCAAGTTATGATTTTTATAAATTACTCCGTTACTCTTAACTGGATAAAGTTACAAATCCAAAATATCATTTCCGAGCTGGTGAACTGTAAAAAAACAAAACAAAAAACAAATATACCAAATTTATATATAAATCGTTCACAATCAATAAAACCTTCCCAAGAAAGTGTCGTTTTGTCCCAATTATTCGTCAGGTGCTACAGGATCTTAAATATTTTATCAGGGGTCATTTAAGTTATTGGAGTACAATTATGCCTTGTTTATTTTTTAAAACTAGACTTTATCCTTATTGCCCATGCGTGTAGTTATACCAACTGATAATAAAATTTCATAATGTTAACATAAATAATTAAAACTTTATCTAAATTTCGAAAAAATAAAAGTGTAATACCAGATTCTGAAATGTTAATGGATATTGAATTATTCTATTCAGTGAAATCACTTCCAGTCTTAATTGCAGATTCTATACCATGCCAAAAGTGCATGTAGGCCTTCATTACTTTGCTCCTTGGCAAATCCTGGAATCCAGAAGGTGAACAAAAGGTTGCTCTGGTTATTGACCTTCTAGTACTGGCAAAAGATTTTATCGTTCGAAAGAAACCAGAGCATGTATCAATGAAGTAAGTGCTTGTGGCAGTCAAGAAGCTTTTGGGAATGCTTAAAGTGCTTTTCCTTGGCTTTTTCTCATCTAATATGAGTAGTAACAAATGTTTTTGGGAATGTATATCTGGATTACCGACTCTTACCGGCCAACTTCTCAAGTAATTGCTCTGATTGACTTCCCTAGGTCCTCATTGATGATTTTCTGGATTTACGTCACGTATTCCGGCGTCCGAATACACTCACTTCAACTTTTGAACTCAACCCGCATTGCCGTTGCCTCAAAATCACCTTGAAAGGCCTCAAATGCCCTCTTAACCCTGTGAAGGAATGTCTCACTCAGTCACAGAGTTCAAGCAATGGTTATGTTGTCGCTCCCGGCGCGGAGCCCAAGAAGAATTCTATGACTTTTTCAAATATTTTGGACGATAAAATCGTCAATTGATTCCATTTCTTCCCAATTGGTGCAAGTTTGAACACGCTACTTAAAAAACAAATCAGTTCCCTAAATGCCCACGTTTAACCAAGAGAGTATGCCAAAGTGGTGGTATATATAGCTCGTGCACCCTGTATATTATATACCAATGGTCAGTATAATAGATTTAAGAAACACACTCTTTGAAAACTTTCAGAGCCCAGCTGGCGAAAAAGCTTGCTTGATGTGAAGTGTAATTTTACAAATAATGAAGAGGAATAAACAATGCAAGGAAATTGCATCTCTTTTTGCTACTGCCATCTTTGCACTAAATTTTCAAACAACTCAAATATTTCCTCAATGTTGTGAGTTTTGAATTTGTCTCTGATTATCCCAACTGATGGTAACATAGTCCATAATATTAATGATACTAAAAAATTTGTAAAACTGACTGCACTGTTACAAAAAACTACTTTAAGCCCCAAAAAAATTTTTTAATTAATATGTCGAAGAAAATTCCTCATTTTTCACAATAATTTTCATTATGCTACACAATTATGACTGTTGTTTTTAAGGCCTATTCAAATTGTTTCGAGTCTCCCGTAATAATATTTTCTAGAAATCAGAGCTTTTTATATGTATGTACTCATAATAAAGTTAACCTACTTATGAATAAATATATTTAAGAATTATTTCATAATTGTGCAAAGACGTTACATGGTCATTAAATATAAATATTTATTTTTGGTTATATGAACATATAAAAAGTTGTGAATCAACCTAAAGTTTTCTATTTTTCAATTGAATGACTACGGGTTTTCCGTTTTTATATTTATTAAAACATTATTTTATCTGTAACGGGATATCGATATTGTTCAGTTTATTTTTTAATTATTTTCTTCCATATTTTTTACCCTTTTGAGCAACTTCAGCAAAAAAGAAAACTACTATTGTTTCCTTATTTGTAGCATTTTTCAACAAAAATTACTACTTCAACACTGTCTAAACCAAAAATGGGACATTTTTTCAGTATGAGGAACTCATTAAAGAAATTGTAATTAAAAAAAGGCTTCATTTAAAAAGTTAAGTTTTTTAATTTTAAAATTATGACGTCAAAAACTTACTAAATACATAGGACTAAGTTCCACGAAAACAAAAACAAATAAATTAAATTTCGATCCAACTAATCGTGTTTTTATAAACTAGACCTTTACATCAAGATTTAAAAATGCCTGACATTATATTAGTTTATAAAAATTTACTCAAACACAAAATCAAATAAGAGCTTGGATTAAAAAGTAAAGAGATACATCTTAATGACGTCATCATTCATTCTAGTATCATCATACAACTTTTTTTATTCCCTTCATGATTTTTGTCTTCTTCATCACTATATTCTGCAATAATCATAATCAATTGGCAACTAAATAACCAAACATAATAATTTTATTTAAAAATCATAGAATTAAATTTTGAAAATTGTTTATTTATTTACATAATTGCTTTGTACATATAAAGGAACAGTGAATAAAAAAATTGAAAAAAAGATTTTGAAATCAAGATATAATTATTATAATTTCACAAATTATCAAGGCATGATTCATAATAAAGGGATTAACTAGAGTGTTGCTCATTGGTTGAAAAAGAATTCTTTCTTGAGTATATTTCATCATATATAGTTTAATTGAGACATCTAAATAAAACTTAGGCCTTCCAGTGTTAAAGTATTTTAAAAATACGGTGAAACTAGTTGATCTCCAAATTGGGATCTTGATACATGTGAGTAAATCTACTTATTCTTTTACAGGTTTTTAATCTTGTAAATATGGGTATAAGCTTATAAGTATAAGTAGGGACGTCAGCAGGATTATATTAGGAAAGGTGAGGGTTTTTTTTTTTTTGAAAAAAAAAAAAAAAAAAAAATTGAAACATTTAATTTTTTCGAATTTTTTTTTTCTAAAACATACAGCTTATCATAGAAAAACTAATTTTTTTTGAAAAAAAAAATCAAAATTCATTGGCATTCCCAAAAAATTACATTTTTTTGAAAAAAAAAATCAAAATTCATAGACATTCCCAAAAAATTACATTTTTTTGAAAAAAAAATTAAAAATCTACAATAGAGTTATGCATTTGTCCCCACATTAATCAGAAAAATCCAATATTAGTACTGTAACTTGGTTAGTAGAACAAAAATATTTTTTTTAACAAATTTTGTTAATGTTTACAAGTACAATTACAATTTCTAAACGTGTATGAATAAAAACAAATTAATTAAGGGGTTTATAAGAAACTTTTTGAACAGGAACATATTTCTAGAATTCAATAAAGATTATCTTGTTTTATAATATTTTTTGTCACTTCTCTTTACTTGATATTATCAAGTAATATGTGATTGCGCCTATACAGTTTATTAAATAACGAACACATTTTTAAACTTCAGTTGAGAAAAAGAAGAAAAAAATAATAATAGTTTTTTCTTTTCTACTAATAATCATCTTTATATAATAACATAAATTTTTAATTAAAATTAAATTAGTAACTATTTTACACATATACTTAAATACATAAACCATTCGAATACCTTGATTGCTGCATCTAGGTACTCAAGTTATATTGATTTTCATATAACTGATCAAGTTATTGACTGGTGTGAGATCATTCAAAGGTCCTGCTAAAGGAAGTGGATCTGTAAACCAGGAAGACAGGTTACCAAAAATAAAAAAAACGTACAAAGCGATTTAGTTTCTGCTGCTGCCACTTCACAAATACTGGTAATTCTTGTATTATATTTTAGATCAGCAGATTGATCTTTATAGAATAAAGAAGCTTATACATCCACCTTACTTTGTGTAAGGCATCAAGTCAGATGAATTGTCGAAACCTTTATCCTTTCCCTCCCTTATCTAGAGAATTACCAGCATTACCAGTTCCTTACAATCCCCTATAACAAAAGTCTTAGTGAACAACGTTTTGTAAACCTAAAGGATATTATATTCTTCTATTCTAGTTTATAGTCCAGAGATAGATAATTGAGATCCTTGATATCACAACTAAATAATGACTTAGGCACCAAGAATATTTTAGCCAAACACTCAACTCTTGACCAATCCAACTAATGAACAACGTGTGCCCTATGAATGTAAATTTGTTAATCAGTAAAACCTACAAATAAAAAATTTACACACTACGCCGTCAAATTTGACGCAAGTACTAGTGATTGTGTATGTATATGTGTTCAACTGACGTTATTGAAGTACTATAGAAAGGGCCTTCTGATTCTGACGACGATTTATAATTTTTTTTTTATGGGGGTGAGGGGACTGTTATAATATAAATTTGGTCATTTTTCTTGTTGGAATATAAATATAATATTTAAATTGAAATTAAATTAAAAGGATAATTAATAAGAAAGAAAAGAAGAAAGGTTTACATTTTATGCATATAAGTTTAATAATGTCTCTTGTATTTAATAAATGGTCTAGGCGCGATCCCTTATTGCTCTCCACAATCAAGGAAATTAGAATCACAAAAAATTGGTTCATAGAAATATTTTATTGTTTACTATGTTTTTAAAATAACGCACTTTTTTTTCTTCGTTTGGTTCATTCGTGTAAAGAAATAGAAATTGTGCAAACATTAACAAATTTGCTAAAATTGTGTATTTATGTTCTATTTACTTAGTGTGGTTAGCGAAATTAGGTTCCATTGATTCTGACAAGGATTTATAATTTTGGGAGCAAATAAATCCTCAGCTGTTCACACAAAATTAAATTCTTTTGTAGAAAAATTTCAAAATCTATAGCTTTGCAATGAAAATTAAATTTCTTGGAAAAAAATTAAATTTCAAGTATTAAACTATCTGGTAAAAAGCAAAAATTCCTTATTATTATTATTTTTTTTTCGGGAGAAAGGGGAGGGGGGTTACAGGCCCTCTATCCCACCCTCTGCAAACGCCCTTCATGAATGTTTAGAAATAAAGCAGCTTAGCTCTCAAGCCATTTCATACAACGAACGACGAGTTGCTATAAGAGGAAGAAAATAAATACAAGTTCCACTCAGTATTAGGAATTACTTTATACTAAGACGTTCTCTCCTTAAGAATGAATGAACATTCAAAATTGCTTTAAAAAAATGAGAATAAAAGACGGTATCAACATTATATATAATATACAAACCTTGGAATCTACAAATCCGACTATCATACTCATGTGTGAACAATTTAATCATTTGAAATAGAGGGGTACTTAACCTTGGGTAAATTTATGTTAAGTATATCTCAATTAAATTATTAACAAGCCTTGAGATACATTTGTACAATTAAGAATCATTTTTCTGAAATAACAAAGCAAACTCTTAGATATTTATAACAATACCTAAGTATTATGCATTACAATCTATATGATCTAGTAGAAATTGATCCAATTTGAATATCTTCATGCATGACATCAAGATATGACAAATGATAAGAGAAAATTCAAGTACGAGTCTTTTGATTATATTTTTACTTGATACAATATTATGTATTCCACATTCATAAATAATATTTGTGTACAAGCTCTTCTGAGCAATATATAAATTTAGTAGATAAATAAGTTTACAACGACTGCTTCCAACTGTAATTTCCAAAATATTCCACCATTGCTTCATCATGAAAATGTTGCAAGATGGAATACATTGAGCAATTAACTTCTTTTGACAAATCAATATCATTGCTCTAATTTTATCAATGACATAGAAATGCAAACAGTTTTATGTTTCTTTACAATTATTTTTGTCAATTGCTTTTTCAACTTGGAAATAGCCTTTGACTCAGATGTAATCATTAATTCACTCTTGGTTATTCGAGTAGGATATTTGTTTCGGTTAACATGTAGTAGTCAATAACACTGCCAAATTATTGCTCTAGAAGGGTGGGTAGAAGTATCTGGATAATATGTTCAAGTAAATTTAAATAATAGTAGATAGGAGTTTAAAGCAAATTTTTTGGAATGTTACTCATCAGATTTAATAAAGAAGTGCAATTTGCTGTTGAGGTAATAAATGACAGTTTTGACATTATGACAAGACTTTGTTGTCTTGAATCCACTTGAATTATTTGAAGATACTGTGGCTTCAAGCCATGGCATTGCAACATTCTTTAGAAGGTCCAAGTACACTGAAGAGCTTAACTTGAGATCGTTGTCAAAAAAAATGTGAGGCTACATGACATCATCGTGACTAGGGATCAATCTTCTAAGCAGCGTTCAAGGTGAAGTTTGACTCATCAGTCAGTGAATAGCTTTATGATGGCTCGATTTTATTCAAAAATTTGGCAGGGTTTCTTTTTCTTTGAAACCTGATATCTTCCAGCTTAGGGGCAAGAAGGTGACACATCTAACCCATCTTCAATCACTAGCAAACGTCACAAACGGTGCTTTTGACATATTTTGTGCCTTTTATGACTGCTTGAGCATCGTTAGAGGCCTCAAAACAATGGATTACAGTTTATCCTCTAGCTACTCCATGGTAAAATTAGAAAAGATCAAGTATAAACACATGGAGAGTAGTTTCAGGTGAAGTTAGAACTTAGCAAGATAAACGCACTAGATTTTTAAACAAAACAATATTAGAAATATGGCGGTATACTTTTGCCACAGCTGTACATCATAGATGATTTTGCCAAGTGTATCAAAAACTTTATTCTCAGAAATAAATATTTAAAAAAAATATTAACATATTGAGCTAAAGTTATCGTATAAACAACATTGGTGATAGCCCATAACTTCGAAAGTAACTGAACAATGAAATTTATATATGCTGTGTATGTTCATAAATAGTTGAGAAAAAATTTCAGTAAAAAAAAAATATCTCTTATTTCCACAGGAATTTAATAAAATTTGTTTAGAATATAATTTTTTATTATTTTAAAATACTTTTTTTGAAGAAATATATAAATTTGTATGACTTTTTAAAGAAAAGGCCTCCATTTTTTAATCAATCACAGGCCAGGTTAATTGCTTCCCTCTGAGACTGGTTTTGCTTAAATTATACTCTTGTCCAATATTTTGTTCATTTAAAAGTCAGAGTTAATTTAAAATAAACTATTAAATATATGGATACCAGTATTTAGTTCCCATGAGAGTTTCAAATGAAATTAATAGCTATAAAAAATGGAATAAATAAATATGAATTGTTGAATATTAATTGATTTTCAAGAAATTCATTAGGAAAATTTCAGAGAGTCTGTATATTTATCTGTTTAGTTTATTGAGTTCAAAACTATGGCATGGATTACGCAGATTTTTAGCATATGACTCTCTGGGTACACTATATTGTACTTAAACTACTTTTTCTACTCAATGAGTTTTTTCTACCCAATGAGCAAGCTGTCCTTGACTGAGTCTGTAAATTTACTTTTTGTTTCACTTAACGGTATACTCTTTGGTGTTTCCCTACAAAACTTACTATTTTTAAGTAAAAATACAAAAAAAAAGAAAATTATTATAAAATTGTCAAAAGCCAATTTGATATGAACAACCTAATAAAGATTCGTAATCAGTGCGCCAAGTATTGTTAGAATTGAATTTAAGATTATTTTTTGTTGCCTTTATTATTTTTCTGATACTATAAAATTATTAAATGAACTTTAATTCCATTAGACAGAACATTCAGTTATATTTGGGTAGTAACATTAATAATTACAAAAATTATATCTACTTCCCAAACTATATTTTATTTTTTGAAGAGAAGTATTTATTTATACAATGATGGTTCATATTTATGCAAATTAAAATCCTTTAATATATGTAAATGGTGGGAAAGTTATTTGTAACGGAAAAAAATATTGTTTTTCAAACACAATTTTCTCTCTAACTGGTTATAGGATTAAAACAAAATGTAGATTCTGAAAGCATAGTAGATTTTGATTTATTTTATTCAATAAAATAAAATCCAGCCTCAATAACAGTTCCAATTCTAGGGCTTTTTCCACTTTTTTCAGTTCCGAATCCAGGAATTTTATCTTGATCCGACTGACAAGTTCGTCTTTGGTTTTGCAGGGGGCTCAATTCGTTTCTCGTTTGATACTTTCATACTTTTTTTCGACGTGTTGCATTACTGTTGTCTTAAATCACCACTGAAGGGCACAAATTTACTCCTAATTTTGCGAACGAACATCTCATTGTTTCTCAGAGTTTGACCAATTGTTATGTTTTCACACCAAATTGCAGGCTTGGGCGCGTTCACCCTTTTTCTGTACAATCGTTCATTTCGTAAAAACTTTCTGTTCACTGTTCATTTGTTCATTTTTTTCCCTGTTCATTTTTTCATTCAATCATTCATTGTTGAATTATTTATTTATTCATTTAATATTTATCTAGTATAAATAGTACAACTACAAATACTCATGAATATATAAAGCCCCTTTTTTTGCAATACATCAAAAAGAGCCTAAAGGGCTTAGCTTACTAGAAACAAAATAGGCAATCCTAAGGGTCCTGAAGTGTAAAGGGCTCCAATATACTGATAATTTTTTTGAACAGCCTCAAATTGCCTCCAGGCAGTTTTTTTATTGCAGCCTCGATAATTGTATAAAGCCAGTAGTTTTATACAAAGCAACCCTCCAATTTACACTAAATATACACATAAAATCACAAGTAAAACCGGCACATAGATCCCGTCTAGATCTAGCAAACATAAACATAATAATACATAAAACTTAATGATACTATTATTAAGACTTAATATCTGTAACAAACAAATAATTATGTCTGAATGAGGGACACAATTATAGATTGTAAACAAAGTGTCAACATGATAAAATTTGATTTGTTGATTTCTTTTAATAAAAATGTTATTATTTTTTAGTTATTGCTTATTTACTATTATTGTACAGATGTTAGGTATAGAAATATACAGTAAATATTTTCATGATTGTATAATCCTACCTGTAATCTTATTCCAACAATTATGATAGATAGAATGATCACAAATCAAATGATCATTAATCTAATATATTAAGACATATTATTAGGTAACAAATAATTAAGCTTGAATAAGGAACATGATTGTAGACTGTAAACTAAGGCTACAATTAGGCATTGAATTCACTCTTATCTGAGTTCATCGATGTCCAAGAAGAAGAACGCCAGTACAAATTTGCAAACTACGTCTCCTGTGCAAAGTATTCCTGAAAGTAATTATACTGTCATGATTCATGGTAGATAAAAACGTCGTAATGTCTTCCATATTTAGATGTGATTTCCTCTGGCCTCATCCCTCAGTCAATGGATGGACTCCTAAAGATCTCACTCCCTTCCCTCCTCCGATACTCTATAACAGCTAAATTCACATCTTCTTCCACACAATGAGACCTTCCATCTACTTTTCTGACCCAATGAAGTGCTATTAACCCACTCAAAAAAGTCGAGATTCTTCTCCTTTTCATCCGTCAATATATTCTTTGCTTCACTTTGCGTACCTCGAATAAGTCAAGATCATTCTCTTTTTGTTTCTTATGATATATTTGTCATTTATTCATATAATTCAACTAAAATTGTACTTCAATTTTAGATATAGTTAATTGTCTTTTGTATTATTAAGTTATAAAATTGTAATTATTTTTGTACAAGGGTTTTTGCATTCGCTTTTAGGTCGAATAGCACGAAGATTAAAATTTTCTTTCGTATTTAATAGAATGATTTTTTTATCTTGAGTTCATTTTCTGACGCATTTATCATCATAAATAAAGGCATAAAGGGTACTTTCAGATGGATTGATTATACTAATTAGTATTTCCCATATTGAAATATTATATGGGATTACATGCCAACCTTTTCTAGGTTACTATAACTTAATACGTATATTGAATAATAATTATCAGAGATTATACAACTTGACGAAATACATCCTTATTATATCATTATAAGATTACAAGTACTAATACTACGTATTGACAACTAAATTTTCTTTCATTTTCCTTTTGTTGGGAAAATAAAAACCTGATTAATTTATACTCAATAAAATAACAGTTTTTTGTTTTTTTTTCGAATTTCAATAATCGGTTAAAAATATAATGAGATAAATTTTGTATTTACCTTCAAAGTCAAAAATAACTAATTGATTTTTTTTCAATTTTGAAAGTCACCAACTAATAAGTTGAAGTTCATTTGTTTTAGGTTAATTTTTGATTTATGCTTTCAAAAGCTTCAACTTTAATCTCCAAACTAATTCGCCAAACGCACTTCATAGATTGAGTAAATTAGTGTAGGCACAAAACATCACTACACAAAGAGTCGATTGGATAATATAGTAAATAAACGGAATGTGGAGAAGCCGGTTCTAGGAATACATTTGTAGTGAGACTTGAAAATTAAACATAAGTCCAAATGATAGTAACTTGATCATTCTTTGAATTAGCTTTATATTTGATTAGAAACCCCATAAATATTATTTTCCCATTAAAGTGTTGTTACTTAATTATCAGAAGAAAATATATATTTAACTTTCACACATATTCAAAAATGTATAAAATTAAATCAAAAATTTTGTTGACTATAATTTAATTATTCTAATGCATCCATGTTTTCATAATTAATGAAAATTCGTTTAAGTCTTTGATTTATACTTTTTTTTTTACTCCATTGTGTATTTGACAAATAATCTTTCTATGGAAATGAAAGAAGTAAACAATAGGATGACATATCTTGAATTTATGATTAAATGAATTATGTCAACCTTAGACAGAAATGTTGGTTTGAGGTAAATCATTCACCATCTCATCTCAAAAGTTCCAATTATTATAGATTTTTTTCTTTTCCCCCGTCAAACAATTTCTAAATGAATTGTTTCAAAAAAACTGTGATATTTTTTTACGATTTTGTCAATCTCTTTATTCATTTAATTTATAACCCAAATAAATAATATAATTGACTTGGTCTGGGTGTACAAAGAAAATGCATGTAATTGCTTACTTATCTTTGTATTAAAGCTTTATTGATACCAAGATCACAAACCAAACCCTTGAATAATTCGAAATAGACATTGGTCAAAATAGAAGAAATATCTGAAAACTTTAGTTCTGGAAAATAATTTTTTTTTATTTGATTTATAAAAGTACACTCCATTAAATATGATTTCGTTTTATATTTTTGGTTGAGCAATAAACTAATTGACTGGCTTCATTTTTATTTACGCAATGTGGCGCTTTTTCTAATATCACGGATGATGTCATTTATCCTTTCCCTCATGATGTATTCAACTTGGAATTATTACAATTTACCTTATTATTTCAACTAAAAGGTCGAATTCATGGAAGTTGCGTAGTTAGATGTATAACTATATGAAAATATTCGCTACACCTCTATCACAAAACAAAAGTGCTGGATAGACCACTAATTTTAAAAATATTGATAATGTGGTCTTCATTTCACCATCTTGTTACTATGAAACAATTAAGATTTTAATATAAATGTACATTTTACATATTAAATTATTAATAAATATTTATAGATTTTACCAGAAACCTTGGATATTGAATATATACATAAATATGAACTATGATGCATGGTTAAGATGAAGTTTTAAGTCTTTCCTTAACAACAAACTACACTTTTAGGATTTTGATCAAAATGATTATTTTGAAATGGAAGATAACTATAAAAGATGTACTTTGGATTTTGTATCCAACAATATTTGGTGTTCGGATACAATGCCGTAATAAATAAAAAAAGCAACAACAAGAACTAAGGGTGATGTTAATCGTCACTACGTCTTCTTGTAACCCTTACTCGACCAAGTTGACAGTTCAAAGTACTTACAAGCTCTAGTTACTAATATTTGTTGATAAAACAAAGACCAGAAAATTTGTTTCGATTTTTACCCCCCTCAAAAAAAAAAATCATATTAGAAGTAGCTGATATTAACAAAGGTCGTAATTCAATATTTTCATATGTTTGTTCCTGCCTTTTCCTTGTGCTTCATTTTCCTTTCAAAAATGTATGTTAGCTATAGATATTATAATTATGGTCCGTTGTCAAGAAGGACAAGAATATAGATTCTTGTTGACCCCTCTTTGTATATATTTATATATTGTCTATTTCATTATTATAATAATAATTTTTTTTTGATATCATAAAAAATTTACTATGTAGGATTTTAATATTAGGAAATATATATATATATGCAATTCATTTTAATAGTTGCGGAAAATTAATAAGACATTGATAGTTTGGGATTACTAAAAAAATGAATAGTTGTTGACATGAATAACTTATTTGGCTAACTACCTATCGATTTTGAGTCTTTTTTTTTGTTTTGTTTATTTTTCGATGAAAGGTTGCGTAATGTAGTACCTTGAGGGGTAATTGTTGGTGCTGCAGTGATCTCGATCCCTATAGGAAAGAGTCACCCCAGTCCCAATGTAAAAATTCCTAAATGATGGAGATGATAATTATATATTTTACGGAACTGAAAGAAACACAATATACACTTTTCATTTCAAATATCAGTCAATAAGTGTGGAGTTCAAAATAAAGAAGGAGAATAAAGTATTTCCTTTATTACTTCGTCATTAAATACGTCATAATAATAATAATCCTTTATGTTTTTCCATTTATAGGGAAGAAAATAATATTAAACATTGGATTTTATAGATTTTGATATCAAATTTATTGATTCTCTATCATTAAAATTTATTTTATAATGAGGTTTTTAGAAAAAAGTAATACTCATTAAAAACTTACATATAAACCTAAATATAATACTTAATAATATAACATGAGTAAATGAGAACCATGAAGTATTTTTCTAATTTGGTCAAAAGATAAAGGCACGGCTATTAACATGAATAGTAAATAAATTTTGTAATTTAGCAAGCATCTAAAAAAATATAACACAACATGATATATTTTAGAAGGGACTTGGTTTTTTGTAACTTTTTTGAAAAAAGTATACAAAGACTAAAATTTTGGGTAAAAAAATTTGAGATATTAAGTTTTTTTGAAATAAAATTTTGAAAATAAATTTTTTGGAAAAAAAATATTCCAAAATATTTCAAGTATTAAATTTTTTTGAAAACAAATTTCGAAAATCTATAAGTATTCTCAAAGGATTTAATTTTTTTGAAAATAAGTTCAAAAATCTTATTTCCAATATAATTTTTTTTTGGAGATAATTTTTAAAAATCTATAGCTATTCACAGAACATTATATTTTTGAAAAACAATTTAAAAATTAAATTAAACTTATTGAAACAAAAATTTAAATATTATTTTTTCCAGAAAAAAAACAGAATTTCCACTTTTATCTGGAATAATTAACTTTGCAGCTCCAAGGAGCACAAATTCCATTACTTATGTTTTCGTAAAAGTATTACGGCTTTTCGAAGGGAATCCAAATAACAACTAAGGAGTGACAAGTTTATTTACATTCAATCCGTGGAATGTAAAGAAACCCCTTTCAGTTTTGAACGCCGAGCAAAAAGATCTTTGAAAAATCACCAATGACTAATTATCTAATCAACTTATCATACACAATTAATTATTTTTAAAGATATGTTTACAATAAAATAACTATTCCTCTGATACCTCTCAGCAAAAAATTATTTAAAGAGGAAATAAATCAATGGAAAAATTAACATGTAATGAAATACAGAAGTTGGGTTTATTCAGTGTATCGACAATCTACTATCTGATATGATTTTCAAAACTGTGTTAACAAAAATTTTTATGTGTACTATCATTATGAAACATTAAAAAAAATTGTGTTTTATAAAATTTGTTTTATTGCCTTCCACAAAAAGGAAGCTATGTTCTAACCTCTCAGAAGCACCTGCAGAATTATATATATATTTTTTTTATTTTTTTCTCGTTGGACTCGATTTATTTTCATGTTTCTTTAATTGGTTCGATGGAGTTGCACTGATTAAGTATAAGTCAACAATATTGTAGTACATTTATTCCATCTAAACTAGGAATTTTTTTCGTAAAATCCATAAACATAAAGTATATTTCTTTCTCTCGAAATCATCTGGGCACGAACTTACATACATTGAATTCAAAAAAATAACTTCTCCCGAGCGCGTTATCATCTGATTATTGGATTTTTTTTTTCAAAATTCATAGCAATGACATTTTTTTTTCAAAAATCCAACGTTGTTCATAAAAAATAAAAAAAATTGTATTTTTTTTTGAAAATTTACATGTGTTCGAAAAAATTAATTTTTGGAAAATAATTTCAAATATTTAATGCCTATAATTAATTTTTAAAAATCAATAGCTATTCATAGAAAATCAAATTGTTTTTAATAAAAAATTCAATTATATAATTTTAGTGATAAAAAAAAATCTGTCATTTAAGTTTTTGCAAATAAAAATTTATATATTAAATTTTTTAGAAAAAAATAAATTGAAAATCCATAGTAATTCATAAAAATTAATTTTTTAGGAAAAAAATCTCAAATATTCAATTTTTAGAGCAAAAAAGTTCAAAAATCCAAAGCTATTTAAAAAAAAAGTATTTTTTTTGAGAAAAATTTCAAATATTAAATTTTTGCATCATAATTTCTTGAATCACCTTTTTTGAGTAAATAAATCTTTAAAAAAGAAAATTTTACCCCTATTTTCGAGTAAAATTTTTTCATTCTGACCAAAGAAATTTATAGAAAACAAAAAAAAGATACCTGCATTTTGGGAGGAGGGACTACACGCCCACCAGCCTACACCCTGCGGACGACCCTGCCTCCATGATAATTTGAGTTCAGGAGATCAATGCTCAAGGTACAAATAGGAAACAAGAGTAAAACAACAACGGGAGAAAAAAAAATGATACAAAAATATAAAAGGTAGTAAACTTGTTTTGTTGTAAATGGAATAATATTATTGAACCTGGGTCGCAAGGAAACCAGGTAAGTTTGTATAATAAACAAATCATTTAAACTCTGTTACTTCTCTTCAAGTCCCAACGTGAGGACTTTAACAGGGTGTTTAGATACCCGTACATAGATATTTTTGCAAAATATGTCTCCATTTGACCAAAGTATTGGTTACATGTAATAAAATAGGCCTGCATTCATTTGAGCAAGGTTATTTTCTGCAACATTTTCAAATAATATCAGACAAGTCTGCAAGGGGTTATTGTAAAATTTTGCAATAAAAAAGAAGTACAACATTGTGGCTTTATCACACACTTATTTATTGATATATCTTTCTATTTTTCAAATTGATTTCCATTGGCCCCTACCATGGTCTCAAACCTGGGCCTAAAAGCGCTGGAGTACTTCTTGATGAAGGCCTCGGATATGGCGCCCACTGCTGCTCAACAGAGGCCTTGAGATCAACCAAATTTCGGAGAAGGGTAGCACATGCTTTCTTCTCTGCTACTCCCAAATGCCAAAGTCGAGGGGGAACAATCTGGGGAGGAGGCTAGCCAAACCAACATTTATACTTTAACCAAGTTAACAACTTTGACCCAATTTAGAGCCGGTTACTGTTAAAACAGTTGCCGAAGTCGTTGTACAAAGGAAGTTTTCCTAAAATCCTTTACATACCTCCACACATTCCAAATATTGGCATCAAAAGCCTTGGCATGCTGCCTCATCGACTTGACAGGACATCTGATGATCGCTGTATCCTCGTCATCTATGATCTGGATTTTCCAGTGTCTACTGCTCAAGGCTCTGAATTGAACCCACCATGCTTTTAATCTTGTAAACAAAACTCTAAGAGAACCCTATGACCTTGTAAGAAATCATTCACCCTTTGCCTTTTCGCCTCCATGCTTACAATAATAGATTTTAAAACTTTTTTTTTTACTTTAAATAACACGACCTAGTATTCAAAATATTTCCCTAAAGTAATCCAGATTGATTGAAAGTCAAGTCCATGATTTTACCTTGCACACAGTAGACAAATACTATTACAAAAATTAACAAATTATTATCAGACAGGAAATATTTCATATGGAATAAAGTATCTACCAATTTCATTCCATCTCTTTATTTTTTACTGTTTGAGTAGATAAATTATAAAACCCAATCAAAACATTATTCAAGGCCTCAATATTAATTAATTTGGGAATTTCTAAAAAGTTAATGAAATACCATCCCTAAAAAATTGAATACAAGATGTCATGTCCACTAATATGGATGCACTTTGGTTAGTAAGTATGTTTTTGTCAGACTCTTTTCTGCGAAAATCATTTTATCTTGGCTTGTATAGGTGTTGTAAATTTTGGCGTCATTTAAATATGTTTGTAGCTTAGATGTTAGATAATTCTGGTCAAACATAAATATCCTAATATAATTATATATCTATTTGAAAAAAAAATTCAAAGCAGACCAAATATACTTGTATATATACTATTTTAACTTAAAAATATAATACTATCATCAACTGATGCACATTGAAAAATTAAAGAAATCATAAATGACTTTTATGGAACTATATCCCAATTGGAAATAGAATTAACTATTTAAACGAAGATTATGTCATCACAAAATAGTTCAATAATATTCTATGAAATATCGAATATTTTGAAAATGATGTATTGTTAAATCATATACTTTTTTTATGTATTAGAATACAATATGACAAAGAAAACTTTTGATTGCAGTGAAAAGATCCATAGGGAAAATAAGCTGTGCTAAAAAAAACTACGCCGAAAAGAGCCTCGCTGAAAGGAATCACGTGGAAATGAATGACCACGATGAAAAGTGAATAATAAATTAAGAATTTTTCATAGAAGATAAAGCAAAAATAGGATACTAAAATGCCCAGTATCTATCCAAGGGAACAAGATTTCCCCATATGCGTCATAATAGCAAGACCAATGAAGAAACAACATTTTATTGAACACCTAAAATGAAGAATTTACTAACTAAACAAGGTGAGCATGCCAGTGTCATCTTAGCGCCATAAATGTTATCGCTTGCTAGAACTCTCTCCTTAGATTTTAAACACAGCTTAGATGAGTAACTTATTACATTCATATGTAATAAGTTCATTACATATTTTATAAACAGAAACCCCGTTGAATAGTAATATACAATGAATTCTGTATTATTTAGTCAATAATTTTCATATAAAAGAAGTAATATTTACTATTGGAAGTAAGTCGTTCAATATTAACAATTTCATAACATATAATACTTCAGACAAAGTTTCTTCATTTTAAGGACTAATTATTTTATCAAACATTGATTGATGTTGATAATTGGACAAAAGTACAGTGGTTCTGATCGTTAGAGTATTCGTTGTATTTCGTTGGGCTACCATTTTTTTTGTTTGTTTAAAAACGTCATTTGAAAACTGAAACTTTAAGGGGATACTTTTTTATTAAAATACAGCAGAAAATCGAATTAACAGTCACTTTAAAAATTGGACACCCTCGTAAACACAAATAGATAAATGTTTAGAAGAAGTTGCCATTTTTGGGACCTTTGGCCTTTTATATGACCTTAAAACTGTACTTCATAAACTTAAAATGTTATAAAACTATTGGTTTAAGTATAAAAAGGCTTTCATGGTTTTGACATTTGCAAGGTTTTTCTTGACTTTGAAAATAGTTTAAAAATACGGATTCATGGGTGAAAAAGTAATTTTCGGGGAAGGTTTTTTTTACCAGATTTTATTTCTAGTGTGCTAAAAAGATACTCATGTATCCAAAAAGTAGACCTAAAATTGAATTTTATCTTAACCTTCCCCCCCAAATAACATTAAAATGTCACTAAAAAGAGTCTCTCCCAAGTACATCCTCACTCGAATGTAGGTCACAAAGATATTACCTTCTCAAGGTACCCCGCTCAAATGAGAGAAAACGGAACCTAACATTTATCAAAGAGTGGGTTACTAATCTATCTCAACAAATGTAATTATAATTTGCACAACTGTTACTTATATGGTGAACTTATGTTTCTTAGCATGTATTTTCATATTTTTTACAATACAATTACTATTTTGTAATTAATACATTCCGAATCACGTGGAAACGAAACCTAACAAAAAGTATCGATTGGACACTTAACAACCGTTCAAACAAAACTTTAATAATGTTATAGTTTTCATTACCACCCAATACTTAATTATAATTCGTCAAAATAGTAGTTTCTGTATATTAAATAATATTTTCGTAGTCATTACAAATAATTTCTGCCATACAAAAATAACAATCAAATCAATACTACTGCTAAACATTTAAATCAGTTTACTTTTTTGGAAAACTTTTGTGTTTCAAATATTTTCATTGGATGTACCTTTAAATTAGAAAGATATCCTATGAGAACAAATCTTTTTTAATTGGATACCAGAAAATTGACACAGTCACTCATTTTTTATTTAAAATGTTAATTGTGATTTGACTGTAATCAAATCTTTTGACTTTGTTTGATATACATATAAACGATATCAAATTTGTAACTTTAAACTTACTTCCTTGAAAATTATTAGACTCATAATGAGGGTGTGATTTGGGATTCAGGTCAATATAAATAATGAAAAAATGAACATTGACAAACTTAATATAATCGTTGAGTAATATTTAAGTATGCACAATCCCCCTAGTGGACAAAAAAAGTATTTCGTAGACAAATACTTTTAACCAAATATATAATTAACAAGGTGGTCTTGGTTTTGCGATTTCCTATATGTCTATTGTCTATGATATCCAGTTGAAGGAAACAGTAAATCCCAAAAGGAATAAAAATGAGGCCTATTTTAATTTGAAAATGTATATTTTCACTTATTAAGCTGCTTTTTAGTGTTTTAAATAACATTCAATTAATTATAAGTTTTATTCCTATTATTAAAATAAATGCTTTAGAAAGTCTCTTGAAGCTGAATATTAAATGAGTTAAAATTGGTTTTAGAATGAATATGTATATAGGCATGTAAGAGAAAGTGACAAACCAAACTTGATTTGATATTTAAAAGGAAAAAAAAGATTTCTTTTATATGAAAAACACATGGAGTTGAAAGAAAAGAAGATTGGAATGTAAAAATTTGTTTATTCCATGATATTTCATCCAGAGAAGAAAAAGAAGAACATTTCTTATACAAAGGGTAAAAAAATTCATTTTTCCCCTCTTTCCTCTTTAATAAAATGTGCCCATGTACTTGATACACGTATGTAGTGTACATAGTTAAAGCTTTAAAACAAACTGCCAAACGCACTTGTTAGCTTGAGTAGATTCCTTGTCTTACTGATATATTTTTTTACGCGTAAGATGTCGCTTTTATTACAAGAGATAATGCCATATTATCATTTTCTGCCATGTTCCATCATGATTCATGCAACTTTTTCTTCCTTTTAAAGTATTTGCTTTACCAATTCAGTTAGAATGGGTTAATTTATGGAAAGTGCGTAGTTATTTACAATGTCATACTCAATTATCATAGAAAAAAGTGTCGCGATAAACGCCTGGTTTATAGCTTTGGGTATAGATAAAAACTTTAAAACAAAGTGGTAAAGTACACACATATATCCCCCCCCACTCGGCAAGATGGCGCTTATGAAATACAAAATATGACGTGACTAATTATTTTATGACACTTTATGTCATGACGTGTGTAACTTATTCTTCTTTTTGCAGAATTCTCCTATATATTAACCCTTTTTTTGAACTGGATAATTATACACCCCAAACAACATTAAAATGCTTCATCTCCAATATTTTTCAGTATGTTCCTGGAACGTTAAATTTAATTATATGGATTTCTAGATTTATTTTTATAATGGCTTATTTAAGATTTATTCATATAATTCGCATTTTTTATTGAGTCTTAGTGAATCTAATGAACTGTTTTGCTTGAAAGTCGTTTATTTTGTTTTTACTTTTGATTTCTTTGATTTTTTTTTCAATATAGAGAATTAAGCTTACAATTGATTGTAGCTATAAAATTATATTATTGGATCTATTATTTTAAATAATACACAGTTATCAAAAACTAATTGGTACTAATTTGATTCCCGAAATTCGTATAATGTTATGAATATTTCGTACAATTCTGTATCAAGCAAAAAAACCAACAATTTTTTTACTATTAGAATATCAAATTATATCTTGTTCTTAAGATTATTTTAGTACAAAGATTTATTTTTTCTCGACGTCTAAAATTGAATTTGCAAATTGAATACAATAGTTTAAAAAATGATAAAAGATTTTAAATATTATTATCTTTCAACTGTTTGTCATACAATTAAATGCACTTAATTGGATAAATATTGATCACGTTATTTTTGTTTCGCTACTTGGTTAGAAGAAATTTCTTAGATAAAAGTCTTCCTCTATAATATGTACCTATACATACAAGAGATGTACTCATATCGTATATACATAAGTATAACAACACTTCAGGTACAAATCATAGAAGAATATAACCTTACATATATACATAAATGTGTTCCACACGTTTAAAACACGCCGAAGCTTCTAAGGAACATAACAAAAGTTAACATTATATTATTTCCCCAGTACTAATATATGATTACAAGAAATAAGTCAATTACTTTTACTAAAAGTTTTACAAGTGTTGTATAACCAAAGATTACATATACACTTATATATGTACGTATTGGTAAGTAAAATTGACATATACATTTACAAACAAAACAAAAAAGTTTGAGACAACATGTGATAGATTATAATATATTATTAAATATTTTTTATTGATATTTTTGTAAAGAAACTGCCAAGTAAAAGTAGTACAAATTAGTAGATAATATATTATAATAGTACAAAAATAGGTATTTTATTCAGTCAAATATTCTAAGGAAATATTTTGGTCAATAATAAGCTTTGTACTCAAATTTATGTGATGAATTAAGATACCCATGATTACTTTCTATATCTTAGAATCTTTATATAATTTATGAAACTTAATTGTGGTTCGATATGCCCCGTATTCAAAGAGAAATGATCGAAAAATAGTTATTTAACCGTAATTGTTAATTTTTGTTATACGTACAATTTTCAGAGCTTTCAACGGTTGAATACGAATTGATAGAAATGAAGGATAGTTATTTGAAAAATACACATGTCATCAAGATATCTTCCTATTTAAATTTATTGATGACGAATATTGAATATTCATTTATGTCAAAATTCTTTTCGAACGTTGATAACTTATACACCTCTTTTTGAACCATGAATTCCAGTATATGTATTTAAGTAATAATTTTTATGGGGATGGACCTACAACATATTTGTGTATTTCGATATAATTGTTTGAAGTGAAAAAAAAAACAACAAATTTTTAAATATACTTACATATATAATATGTATGTTAAAAAACTAGATTGGAATATTTGCTAGCAAGTTTTCAATTCCGTCCAAGGATAATGGAAGACTTTTGAAAAAAATTAATTCCTAGTTAAAGAACTTGTAGTTGTAAGAAATATATTCTTTGGTACAAAATATGCTCCATATTTAAATAAAAAGAAGATATGTTATTAATATTTGATGGATGAAATCCTCACTAAGTTACAATATGTATTTTGAATATGCTGACAGGATATTGAAATAAGAGCACATTCTGCACCTAAGTGCATTATAATATAATGTATTTATCAAAAAGTAGACACACAGTATGAAATTAATACAGGGGCAGGCTATGGCCATCTCACTTTTTGAAAATTTACAACTATCATATTAGAGGGCAACTGTGATTATGTACTCATCTCTATTATTTACACTTTGAGAGTTTAGGAGTCATTTTTTTAGAATGTTCCAAAGACCAATGATGTAAAACACATAGTTAGCAGTCCATTACTAAGAAAAACATTGTCTCAGTCGCCACCATGAGCACAAAGTAGGAGAAGAGGATTGATAAAGCAGCGCTCCTACGCGAGGGATTGTTCCAGAAGGTCATCTGGAAGCAGACTGGTGCCTCGAGGAAGACGATTTTCAATGCGGTTGAAGGTCGGGGAAGGTCTTAGAAACTATTCAGGAGAAGTAAGGAAACCCTCCGTGTCCATCAACCTCCAGAACTCAGCCTTCCAGAAAAAGCCGAATTTCTCCATTCTGACATGGTCTAGAAGACAATCAAGTGCCCATCAGTGGTATCCATAACTCTAAAAAAAGGCAGGAGGAAAGAGAGAACCTTGGGATTCATAGTTATCTTTTCAGATGAGAACGCCTTTATATTCTCATATTGAAAAAGTGACCGATTTTGTCTGTACGACTCCGTTCATAAACAATATCTCGCAATATTTGATCTTATTATAGTATATGTAACTAGCCTTTTCCGTTGTTCAATATTTATTTCCAGCATATAGTACATATGTAGAGTTTTAAGGCTAGGGCAGGGTTTAGAGGGATGTTTTACAATATTATTAGTATTACCACAATTTACTGGACTTGTTTCAACTGTGTTTTATGTTGACTAGAAAAATAAACAATAATCAGCTGTTTAATCAATTATCAAGTAAATTCTTAATCGGTGCATCCCTAGTTTGTATTTAAACAATTAGCATAATTAGAGTGCAACTGGGTCGACTTTTAAGCAAAAACTAAAATGTAACGATTTAAATTTAAATGAAAACGCTATACTATTTGACTTTTCTAAATGATAAATACATCACATTGGCACGTTGATAAGTTTAATTGCACAATAGTTCAACATTTATTTATATATAACTCAAAGATATGAGACATTTAAGGGGGATATTGATCAGAAAATTCAAAGGCTCAAAAGAACAAAGAATCCTTTTCTTATTGTAACAAATATTACTTAAAGTCAAAAATGATGAAAACGTTATATTTTTTCAAAGTAACCCTAAGAGTGAAATAACTGATTTGATAAAATTTATCGATTTAAATGCATTGCTGTATTTATGGATGAGAGGTATATTATTTTTTGTTTAGCCCGTGTGGCTAAACTGGAGATTTGAAACTGATTTTTAATTATTGACAAATAAATAACTTCAATAAATTTCACATTCATCAAATTTCATTATTTGAAAGGTACAATTCATGTCTTCAATTGCATAAATTGATTGTCAGGGTCAAAATAAATAATAAAAGGCTTAGAGAGGAAAAGGTTGTGTCATCTGCAGCTCAATTTTTTCATTACGTAATCAAGCAGCAAGAATGGATTTTAATAAGAGTTTAGGATAGTATTGTTTGTAATGCGTCAGTATTCAAAAGAGCACCAAAATATGAATAAATAAAAATGGTTTCAAAATAAGGTGATAACATGAATGTGTATTTGCAAATTATGTTTAATTAATGAAGGCCTTGTATAAAAAACATATTGTAACTCGTAGAATTTAAAATTTGTACGTAAGTACAACTTTTACGGAGTATATATACATTTTTTTCTAAAATTAGTTAATTAAATACAAGGTTTATGATTTCTATATATCAAATACCGCATTAACTCTTGACTGAATATTGTAAATCTATGGTATTCTTTTTGTATTCAAAGAGGAATTGAATTGATCAAACAAACATATAAAAAATTATATAATGTCGTATTTTTTAAAGAGAGCTAACATTATTTGAACCAACAGCTCACTAGGGAAATAACAGAAAGGAAAATAACACACTAATCAAAAAAATAAAATACGGAAAATAGATTTTCCATTTTGTTTCCAATAACTAATTCCTTAAAATAAATATTTTTTGGAGAATATATTTATTATTTGCAATATGTAAACACATCATTACTTTTATTAATAACCTCAATCTTTTCTAGCCAGAGAAACAGAATAAAATTCCCCAATTCAGTTGGTAGTTCTTCTCAAGTGTATTTTAATAATTACTTGGAATTGTTAACAGTTGAGCATGAGATTATTCGAATTCAACAAATGAACACGTGTAAGAATTTTTCTATTCGTCAATCTGAACAATGTTTTTCATTTTCCAAAACTATTTTTCTTTTTCTTTCATTCAGGGAGAGAGATAACACCCAGGAATGAAGTAGTCACTCGTGAGTGAGCTCATAAATTGACTGCAGTTCTTTTGCGAACTTATAAGTGTATATCTTTGTTGAACTAGAAGTAGAATTGAGGATCGAGAAGTTCCTGACTATATCCTTTCTAGGGATTTGCATTTATTTACTTCCTCTCAAAGTTACTTGCAGCTGATCTAATAAAACGTAATGCAAACTAAGCTGCTCTCCTTTTAAATATTCTCACATATTCAGGTTAACAATTAGTATTTTATTGGTCTTGATATAGACCAAGGACCACGTTCCAGTCCATTCCCACTTGTTCGTCCTTAAAGAAGATTAAAACAAACCCTTGTGACGTCATTGAGAGTGTTTTTCCTTTCATAGTTACTCTGTTATATAATATTTATATTTTATTAAATAAAGATAATTATATTTTTTTGCGAGATATGTGCAATGTTCTTATTAAATATCTCATATATGGCTAAATAAACCATGAAACATTTTTAGAAAAATTCCAGGTCCTTAGACTCGATTGGACCTAATAGATAAGTACTGATACAAAACTAGTCCCCATTTCGGTTCTCAGTTTCTTATTTTAATATACTGGTATGTGATATTTTTACAATTCTACTCAGGGCACTGATAAGAAAGGAGGTAGAAAAAATGCCAACAAATTACGTAGAAAATCCTGTTAATTCACCAATTTTAAAATAAAAAGTTTATTTTTTGTCAGCTATAGATTTCTCTATTTTTCTTCCACTTATGATTCATATAACTCAAATTAATTTTTGTTAAACTCTCAACAAGGATATATCATTGAATTGAGAATAATTCCAAAGAATTAGTTAACCACCAACTGATTTTAAGTCTTCTTTTTTTTATTTTAATTATGAAAGGTTGGAAGATAACAAAGTGAATATGTTTAGATTAACTTACCCTAAAATCCCTCTGCACACATATTGATTTATTCAGGGGAGTGGAGCAAACAAACAAAAAATTGTAATCTCAGTTATAGAGATTATTTTCCACGAGTCCTCCCCTCATACTTACATATTATGTATAAGTGATTATTCAACAAAGTCGTGAGTATTTATAAGACGCTCTATTTTGGCATGCCTATGTCTTTGCATTGCACCCATCCCAATTCCTACCTATTGTTTATTGACGGTCGTAACCATGAACTTCAAAAAAGATAACCTATGAATTTTGTTTCTAGAAAATTTAATCTTATGTGAAAAACTCTTAATTATTTATTTTTTCCAAAAAAGTAATTTTCTTTGAGTAGATATGGCACACTTCACTGTTGTGCATAAGTATAACTTTGTGGACTTCTATTAACTGGAGGGCATACCAGACAATTTGACGTTGGGGAGTCATTACAAAAATATGCTCTGACGGTTACAAGTAATATCTTGCATACCATATATATGTAATATAGCATATCTTTGTAATGACTTTTTTGGAAAAAAAAAAGTTCACAATTTTTCACAAAATATTAAATTTCTAGGAAAAAAATTAAAAGATTATGAGTAAAATGTTAAATTGTTTGCAATTTGTTATATTTAATTTTTTGCTCTGCTGCATAATTTGCTCATATGACAAAAAAATTAGTGTAAAAGTAAAACCCACCTAGAGCCTCGCCAGCCCACCACCTGCTGACGTCCCTGATATTTTCATAGTATACAGTAGTTTGTTAGTGTAAACACCAGATAATATTTTGCATACAATAAAAACCGCATTTTGTATGATAAGAGAAAAAATATTATATAAACCAAGGGAGGATTAAGCATTTTGAAGTTCATGATTATGACTCGTTGAGATATGTCTGAAAAATATCTCTACTGCAATATGTAGAGATATTTTTCAGACATATCTCAACAAGTATATGTGGAGGAAGTGTCAGAAGGGTATTAGTCCTTTTTATAGAATTCTTAACGAAATTATAAGCCAATATCCACAACATGAGGTTCTTCCATATTTTTTATTTCTTTTTTTGAAGTCATTTACGCTCTTTTTTTTCCCTCTGTTTCCTGACTTATTAGTGGATTTGATGGATTATATTTTCTTCACAATGATACACCTATTTCTTTATTCCATGAATAAGAAGTATATCTGAAATATTATTCCCAAATTCGACTTGTTCGATTGCTTTGAATTAAAACATTTCTTTTGGAAGGATTTTTGAATTAAACGAATTGGAAATTTGGATTGCCTAAATTTAAAGTCTTCACTTATTTTTGGAATGTTTCTTCTCTTTATGGAAGTATGCCCTTCCACATAATGAGATCTTCCATCTCCTTTCGTGAACCTACAAAGTGTTAATTATCCAAATAACTCAAAAAAGTCGAGATCCTTCTTCCTATCCCTAGTCAATATATTCTTCCATTCACTCCGCGTTCATTTGCTTGATGTATCAAAGTTATTTTATTATTATTGAAAGGTTGTGAGAATTGAATTTCAACTATCCTCTGTCGCTGTTTCCAATTTGGATATAGAAAGATAAAGTATGACGTGTGCACCAACTTGTACAGGATACCTCAAGTTTGATCAATCAGAAATATTATATTTTTTGTTTTCATAATCAAAGTATAGTTCAAAGTTTTGTTTTACCATGTTTTAAAAATCATTTAAGATAGTTGCCGTTCATCATAAGTAAACCATAAAAAGAAGGTTGAATAAACAGACCAATTTTTTGTTTCTTCTTAAATAAATTTTATTTGGGAGGTTTTAGTTGAACAATTAGTTAGTAGGAAATGACTTATTTTTCATTCT
This sequence comes from Lepeophtheirus salmonis, assembly GCF_016086655.4. Taxonomy (NCBI): domain Eukaryota; kingdom Metazoa; phylum Arthropoda; class Copepoda; order Siphonostomatoida; family Caligidae; genus Lepeophtheirus; species Lepeophtheirus salmonis. The sequence goes on from NC_052132.2 coordinate 30,577,055, forward strand.
TCAAAGTTCTTAAAAATGTTACTATTTCCAAAAAAACAACGGTTTAAATTTTGAGATTGAACAAAATGGTACTTATATAGAATTTTTGGATTGCATAACTGATAATTTTCCCTTTTTCTTTATAAAGAAATTATTTCAAACCCCATTAATTGAAGAAAAAAAATATTTTTGGCATTTTTATAATTTTAGCTCAAAATTGGCTCATTTGGCCATATAACTATCTCGATTATAAAAAGTACTCATATTAAATAGGACATAGTATTAAAAAAAAGCTATATCCGTTGTTTTTGAGTTAAGAGTAATTGGAGATATGTATTGCTTTAAGAATAAGAGTTTTTAATTTTTATTGAAATACTGCATTAAAAGAGCCTTTGATGATTTGACAGATTTATTATCAATAGATATCCCTTCCTTAAGAGTGAATATTTTGATATGAATTGAAAAAAAACCCGTGCATTGTTAAAAAACGTGTTTTAAAAAAATTAAGTTGGATGTCTTGGGACGTAATATTTTTACGTTATAACTTATAACTCATGACGTCATCTAATAGATGGGATAAATTACTGCATAATTTGAAAAATGATCCTATGACTAATTAGAGATTCTTAATCAAGTAGGGGATGTCAGGTACAGTATCAAAACTATTTGTTGATCGCTCAATTACTCCGAGTTGGTTTGACTTGGACTCGCCAATTTGTATTATAATATATCTGCACGTAAGCTATTGTTGGAGTCTAGTTCAAGATTATACCAGTCAATTGTTTTTACACATATGATGTACCCAGAGACAATTACAAATGTAAAAATATCTCAATTATGAGTAGAGTAGAAAATCGGGTGGATTTTTTGACTTACCTGTTTTTTATTTTTTTCATTTGGCAAACAAAAAGTGAATTTCCTTTCCGTATGCTGTTATTATTATTATTTTTTTAATTCATGTGAATGAACTTCCCTTTTTACTAAATAAAAGCTATAATTGTAAAATATGAAACCGGATTGAACATTTTCCTTTTGCGTTTACTCATAAAAGACGGAAAGTAACAATTATGAATCGTTGCGAAGTTATAATTGTAAGTACTAATGTGTTAGTCCTTATTTATTCAGTACAGTCTTAGGACCAATCCTATTGGGCAGATCCTTAAGACTATCAGTTTTTTGGACTACCTATACTATAACTTTTTTTTTTAAATATTGTTTGGTAACTTCATCAAGAAACGAGCTTTATAAGCATTTAGGACTGATATGCAGTACAGAACTAGACAGTGGAGAGACTGAACTGGACAGGACTTCAGTCCTGAATAAGGACTGACACAACACTAGTTTTAAGTCTTTCATAGGATATTCATTTGGTAGTGTGTCATCCTTTAAAAAGCCTCCAACCGTCATCATAAAATATTCACAAAATTAGAAGAATAACATCCACATGGTGTTTGAATCCCTTGGGAAATTATTTGTTTGGGGTTTAAAAACTCTTATGAGGAGCCCTATCGTTCGCTTAAGATATATTTTTCACAAAACTTTTGTTATTACAGGGTCTGCTTTACGATGGACTAGAGTTGTGGAGAGCAGGACCACAAGGCAATCTTCCATGTTGAAGTCTTCTAAGCTTCTATACCGTATTATTCTTTTATTTTTTGCCGTCACAGGCTCAGCTCAGACTTATTTATTGAATAAATGGAAGGATGGTTTTATGTACTCCTTACATAATTAACATAACTAATCAGCCTTATTTTTTCTAAATTTGCTCATTTATTCATCTTTGGGGTTGGTGATTGGGTTTCTCAAGACTGGTTTCCACCCTGATCCATTATTACTTTATTTTTTCTGACTGTATCTCCCTTGCATAAAAATTTACTTACACTTTCTTTTATGTTTGTTGTAAATATTTTGGCTTTTCCTAACTTTAATCAATAGTCTGAGAATAGATTGGTTGAATAACAAGTTCTCACAAATAAAAAGAGAACAGTTCCTCAGTTGTTCACATTATAATCTAACGAACAAACGGACTTTCCGGCATTTTCTTTCGGAATGTGTTATAACAAAGATTCCAGCCTCAAATGGAATGTTATCTAATTACTTTATCATAAGCAAAAGTGTTTGCAAAACACTCATTCGTTAAATATTCTATGTTTACTTTTTATTTACAGTCAAATCATCATAAAAGCATTTCAAGCTTAAAACTCTGGTGAGTTAAATCAAAAAAAATCTACAAAAATTAAGTCATGAATTTTGTACATACAAGATATATGTATTTAGATGTAGTCCAATACTTGGGGTTCAGTTGGGTTGGGATACATTAATTGTTAAAATTATTTTAAAACCTACATTTGATTTATGATAATTAGTCTGACACCGAAATGGCGGTTTATTCAATATCTATTATTTTATACTTCTTCCATTGAAACGTTTAATTTTTTATACTGAATGTGCAGACAAGCCACGAGGTCAGTTTAATTTGTTTTAAGTAAATGTTTTTGACTTCATTCATTATACTTTTATTTTATATAAAAAAACTTATTCAGAAAAAGGAGAGCCCGGTTAAATGACGTACCGTAGTAAGATTAAAAATGCCACGTTGATCTAATTTCAAAACTTGGGCGCACTGAATTGATAAGTGAAGCACGCTGTTAAATTTAAAGTATCTCACAACCTTTTCACCAAAAAATGAACTGATATGAATGACACAAAATTATTTGGTTGTCAACCGGTTCAGGTTCAACTCTCCTCAAGTATTGAATAATAACTCAATCATTCTTGGGAAATGTTCACAGCTTAAAAAGAACTAATTCAATAAATCAACCCTCATAACACTGTCAGAAGAGGAGCAAAAATCGATAGCTAACAATATAATATAGTGTCAATTTTGTATTAGTGATAACTACGTAGGAGAGGAACGGTTTGTAAAAAATACATCACATTTTACTCACACCATAATCACACAACTTTTCATTTTTATTCTTTTTTTAAACAAGGAGAGCAATGGTTAGAGCTAAAAATAAAAAGTTATGTCAGTCCAAGTAGGTAAATTAAAAACACAAATTGGAATGATAATTTGCCGCACATCCGTATAAAGTATTAAATCCAGTTCTAGTAATGGCTAAAGGTGTAAATCTTCTGCATTTTTTAAAATTGGCAATCTTAACAGTGTTTTTTTTAAATTCCAAAGGTGTTATCATTATGACATCATTCTTGTGGGGAAAAAAAATCAAAGTATAAAGTAATAACAAGTGGGTATGCTCATACAGGACGCAGAGTAACACCAAGGAGCTGTTGGGGTAGTTATAAGGTTATGTGATTGTTGGATTCAAAGTAGAATTGAGGATCGATTGAGTAATTCCAGTTTTTTCTTTTCCTTTTTTTTATTTACTTCCTAGGATATTGCACCTTAATTTATAGGTAAATGAAGTTTATACGTCTTCATTGTTTATTTTTTGTTGTAATTGATATTTTTTTAAATTAAAATATATAATGTGCACTACTTGAAAATACGTTAAATGTTTTTATTTCTGTAGGACTAATAATGGAATGATGTTCAACTTGTATTAAGCTTTTTTGTCAATCCTTGAGGCTTTTCTAACATGAATAATCCATCATGTATTGTAATAATTAATTGATTAGCAATTCTTCCGTTGGGATTGTTGTCCTGTTTTTTTATTTTTGTTATAGTAATTTTATTATTGTCTCTGGTTCGAACTCATTACTTAGTAGTGAAATTTCGATAGTGTGTATGTATTGAAATGTTGTGCATAATTATATCATTATTATGATATAGATTAAGGTAAAAAAAGTTACATTCCTTCATCCACAGTTATTTAATTGAAGCTCTTGACGCCTGTCCCTTCCAAGTATATTATATTTTGTATTCTATTATAAAAACTCATTTATTGATTCGAGTTCCTTTAGTATTATGGATGTACATAACAAAGAAACAACTCATATCTATGACAATGAATCAATTTATAAATATATGAATTAATTATTGCTATAATTCTAGACAGTTCAAGCCTAGCTTCCTTTAAATATAAGTAGAGAGGGTGTCTTTTTGAAAGCATGGGGAGAAGGCTAGAGAGTGACATAAGGTGTCCCTGAATTAAGTCCATTGTTAATATCAGCTTCATTTTCATTTTTTAGACAAAATTTCATGTAAATTCTTTGATCCATATTTTTCAAATTGACAAAAAATCTCCAAACGCCGAAAATGCTTCTAGCCAATATGTTTCTCACAACAAACTAAACATATTATACTCGTATAGCTTTAAATATAACTATATGCTCTTTTTCGAATGTATTAACATAAAAAAATATAGCAAAGGTAGGCGAGAATTCATCATTCAGAGATATGTGGGTTAACACTTAAATGATATATTAAAATATGAATCAAAATGAGAGCCCACAACAACCATTTTCCTTTTGTAATCATAAAAATATTATACCGGGTTGTGCAAAACGGATACAACACTACTATAGATTAATTTTTCGAGGCATGGTGATTGTAATTCGTAAATTTCCAATATTTCAAGCGACAGCTAACTTTTTAAGCTTTCGAATGAGCTATTGCAAGTGCTTCTATTATCTCTGTAAACAGAAATGGAAGAAAACAGAAATCAGATTGCTCCTTTGATTTGCGTCAGCCACAGTAAACCCTAAAATTGTCAAGACTGTTGGGATCAAGAGTTACACCGTTCACAGGGTCAGAAAGCTCATGAAAAGAGGGGATAAGCCTTCAAATCGATCCCAGTAATGGAAGGCGGGCCAAACAGACACCAGAAGTGGCCAAAAAGGCGTTTGAGACCAACCCCACCATGTCCATCTCCAAATTTGCCAAATAAAAGTCAGTGGCTCCTTCCATATTGCCCATTGGGATCAAGACCGCCGGGGCAAAGTTCAAGAAGTACGTGGAAACACCATTAATGACTCGTCAGCAACAAGATGTCCATTTGTCCTTAACTACCTGAAGCATCATGGTAACAGTGTTCTCTTCTTCTCAAATCAAAAATTATTCAACCCCTTTCTATATGAATTGCTTTCAGCACCCCTCCTGAGGGTCAGGCTTAGGGTAAGCAGGTCATGGAGCAAAGATAAATTTACTGGGTTCTTTTTCTTTTGTTTTTATATTCGATTTTTATTTATATTTTCACTCTTTTTGAAAAAAGAGTGCTTCATTATATATTTTAAATTGCCTTTTTAGAAAAAGGCTACGCCTTAAAATTTATGTTAATATTCTATTTGTTGACGTTTCTTTTTTTTAAAACATCTTCCTTTCGAATTGTAAATCGACCTTTTATTAAGCAATCTTTTTCTACTTTTATGGTCTTTTTATAAATTTTTTTGCTAAGCCTGCCTGGCCTTGCCCTAAGTGGTACTATATACATATATTTTCTAAAGCTGTTATAATTATGATTTTATTATTTTAGAGAGAAAATACAAGCATAAAGTAATAATTAGTCTATGAAAGAATTGTTGCGTAGTTATAACTGTAAACTCTTGTAGGACGTGGAGTAGAATTGATGACTTACATAGAAGTAATTCCTCCCTAAACCATTGCTAGATCCAGAGTGGGACTCGTGTTACTTTGCTTCATCTAATAGCTAAACAGATTTTTTTTAAATGACAGCTATGCTGTTCTTCTCCCAAACATTTCTCAATTTCTTAGGGTAACCACGTTGATTTTAGGATTTTTTTTTACCATAGGGGCAAATCATATTATTTTCCATTATGTTCATGATACTTTTATAAAGAAAACTTCCATTGAGAGTTACTCATGCCTCTCTTTTTAAACTCAATTAGAATTGAAACAGATAATTTTTTTATCATCTGCTTATTACTAATCATTTAAAAAAAACGGTGTAATTTGAGCTCTTTAACGATTACGTATGATAGTTATTCGTTTTTTTATATTTATAATATTCCTAGTAGGGTTCCATTAGAACAAAATATATGAACGTATGTTCCATCAGAAAATATATGCAATTTGAATTAAGAACATAAATTGTAGATCTAAAGTTCGGATAAATTTACAATACATATATGACATTTTTATGAATAGTTATTCTATGGACTTTGTGAACCTTTTAGCAGTTGATAGCAACATTGGTTAATTGATTTACACTTTTAAGCATTACATAGATGGTTAAATCCAGGGTTTTTTATAATATAGTTTAACACTCCATCGTCAGATTAATTTATTGTCCCTTATTTAGCTAGATGAAGATAAACACAGATTTCGGTTTGTATAGAAATTTATCATTTCTATGATCTTATAGGTCTCAATAACGACTTCAAAAAAAAGAAATTTCTTTTGTTATTGAGAAAAAAAAGGTTTTTGTAAATATCTCAAGACTTAACCGCGGTAAGCTTTGAAAAAATCAGGAATGCTGTCGTCAGAATCGATCGAAGTAAGAGCATGCGACCTTTTTACCTCCATCTTTTCTTTGAATCAAGCTACAAAAATGCTTTAGGCTTTGTTTTAAAGTTAAATACAATCGTTCTTCCTTTTATTAAACCAACAATGTACTAACAGATCTCCAAATCTTTCTAAAACACAATTAAATAAATGTTAAAATATTTTTTACTCACCTGGTAAGTACTTTTTGAGTTAAAATATGAAACAATATCAATTAAAATGAGTAGACCTATAAAGTTATTTTCAAGTTTAATTGAAATCCTAATTATGACGTCAACAAGAATACAAAAAATAGTTGAAATTGAATCTTTAAACTCCATATCATAAGATTTTCATTTAGTTTTCCAATAATAAGAAATTGATTTGATTTGATTTATTAAAGACTTAACACTAGAATCATTGCAAGTAGGTGGTTATTATAAAGTATGAGGATGTACTAATGAGAATATGTACTTATACATATCCAATTTACGCATTAATAATAACATAATCAATTCTATCAAAGGTTATTTTGCTCTTAAAGGATTAACATATTAACTTAGAAATAAATTACGTAGAACATACAAATGTTACAGAACACATGGATGAACTGTGAGTAAATATGTGTAGAGTTGTAAACTCTAAACACTTTTGGTATGTAAATATAAAAAACCGGTAAATGACATGATTACAATGACAATGACAGGAATTTTTCGAAGGAGAGCAGTTAAGCTGTTATGACGTTCTATTAGATCATCTCTCACAGTGGGTAATTTATTTATGCAAGTCTATATTTAAGATATGTGCTAGAAAATTACTACAAAAGGCCAAAAATACCCCAAGAAATCATTCATAACAAGTTTCGATAATCTCAAATACCTTATAGTGGTATTTTCAACTAGTTGATAAGATACTATTTCTTACCTACAATAGAATGGGAATTATAAACTGTGACCACATCACACTCACTGAGCTGTAGGAGTTTCTCATCGATTCATGTGACTTACGAGGCTTTCCTACCTTGACTGTTTTTGACCTTGAGGAGCGAATTAGTAAATCTTCGGGTTTGTCGTTCGATAAGAAAGAGGACTAGCAAGGTTTTTGAGCGATTGCGAGACTAAGAAATGACTGGCAAGGGAAAGATATCGTTTAGACATCATTTTTTGTTTGGTATTGGAAATTGACAGGAGTTTTTAAAAAATGAAATATTTATCTTGCAACTTTTGCAACAAAGTTACTGCAAAATAAAATTAAAGTCCCCAATGTATGATGAAATTTTTTTTGTCCATGCGCTACAGAAAATCTTTCATGAAGTCAGTTTGATTCACTTTTATCAAATGCAATTTTTGCATATGATAAACAGTATATTTGTTTACAAAAAACTATATTTGAGGAAAAATCTAGGATTTTGTTAAATATGGTCTCCTTACCCAATGTGTATATACACAAAAAGCTCACTATGTACATATCTGTCAAGAATATAGGTAGGAATTAATCGGATGTCGACTCTCATTTTGACTTTGAGCCCAAGATAGACCTAGGCTTATAACTCCTTCAGAAATCATCAGTGTTACTCCATGTAAACTATTAAACATGCTTTAAATATTTTTTTGAGAGATTATATCTGCTCCATCCTCCTCCCTACAAACAGCCCTTCGCCAAATAGTAAATATATTATTTATAATAGTTCATAGATATTTTAAAAATATTCTAATTTTATAATTTTTGAAATGAAGTTCAGTCTGTTTAAAGATGAAACTTTTATAGAAATGATTACTTTCGTCTCACATGTAATAATTACATAATCATTTACACAGGTGTATGATGACTGGGGTTGACTGAATGGATGTCCATACATACAGTTATTTACAACTTCCTCTCCGGTCCTTTACAAATCAAAACCATAATTTGTAGCATACGATGTTCTTATATAATTATGTTTTATTTCTTTGTAATTCTTTGTTATGTGTGTGAAGAAATAGGTTTTTCTGTATGTGGTTATACATATGACTGTGCTATTAAAATAGTTAGTTCACATCCACCTGATTATTTCATTCAAATGAGCAAAATCATAAATACGTACGTGGGCCATATTGTGTAAATGTGTTTAAAGTTGGTTGGTTATTATATTATATAAATGCAAAATTGTATACTTTTATTATTATCAATGCAATTTGTTTTATACATAATAAGTCTTTGTTTGTTTTTCAGATAATGTCTGTTGATTACCTATAAGCTATGAGAAATAGAAGATTCAAGTTTCAATACAATTTATGATACTATCTAACTGCACTACTACTTTTAAATCTTCTTTTTTTGATTCTTAACCCATTGTTAATTTATATATTAACAGAAAAGAAGAAACTTAAGATGAGAAAGTCAATTATTAGAAACATTTCATATCTCGCAGTATTCCTCTTTATAGAACTTATAATACTAATTATCATCAAAACGTATATTTACAAAGACAATTCAGATCTACAAAGAAACAGCTCAAATGACAAAAGAATTCTACTGAGTATAGAAAATACAAAGACGATGCTCTCGACCGTCACAACGGCTGCACCTATTTCAACAAATATACACAACATAGTTCCCTCTAAAGGGATATGGGATGTGTGGCACAAATTTAAATATCATTATCATGTTTTCACGGGTAGTGATTGGGAAGAATTATCAGGGAATCAATCAACGTGTCTGAGTACTCAATCCACAGTGGATCGTTTAGGGGATTTGGCAGATTTGATTCAAACTTGGAGAGGTCCTTTAAGTCTTGCCCTCTTTATACCAGATATAGAATATATACTCGTTGTATCGGTACTCAACCAACACTTCCTTAAGTGTTATCCTATATTTCAAAAGTCCGCATCTATTCATTTTGCATATCCCTCGGAATACCCCCCTAGCAATGGCACACTTGAAATGAGAGAAAATATATCGAAATTAATAAGGAATGCATCCTGCACACCCAGTGACACAAAAGCTTTAATGAAGGGCATTCTAGCCTTACGTCCAAAAGCCATGCTCAAATGGAGAGAAAGGTATGCATATCCACAAAATCTCTTACGAAATCTAGCTCGCCGAAGCTGTCAAACAAATTGGACGATGGTCTCAGACATTGACATGATCACAACTCCAGGATTTGAAGAAAAACTTAATTACTTTTTTGCATCCAACAAAACGATTTGCACCAAAGATTGTGCATTTGTTGTACCAACTTATGAAATCAAGGATGTGGTTAAGTCTCTTCCGGTAAATAAATTAGAGTTGATACAATTGGTGCAAAATCAAACTGCTCGTGAATTCCATCTGAAAGTGTTCTCATTAAATCAAAGGGGATCCGATCTGAGGAAGTGGGAAAAGTTACCCAATTACAATGAGTCAACTTTGAGTATAGGATATAAAATAAAAAAATATATATTCGGTTATGAGCCAACATACATTTCAAAACCAAATGCACCATTCTTCGATGAAAGGTTCATAGGATTTGGAATGACACGAAACACACAGGTAGATAATAATGGACTTAAATTAATGCATGTTTGATCATTATCTAATGTTTCTTTCTAAATTTCAGACTTATGAAATGTATGCCAAAAACTATGAGTTTTACATTATGGACAATGCTTTCTTATGCCATTGGGGATTTACTAAATTGAAGGATAGGCCCTCATGGCGTTACAGTCAGCAATATAAAAACAGACAAAGATTTGATAAATTTGCTAAGGAAATATTTGCCAAATACAATCGAAATCCTACCAATGATACCAAAATTCATTAGATGTAGACAATTACCTCATTTTAGTTTTGATCAAGAATAAAGAGTCGCCCTTCTAATTTTCAAATTTTTTGCTCAGCTCTCAATTAAAGCTGATGTTGTACTTATTCATGCGTAAATAAAACTTGTTATACAATCTTACTTGATAAAGAATAAAGTTTTCAATTAAATATTTGACATGAATGCTCTCACTGAGCTACTTCATGCAAAAATCTATCAGATGGTTATATGATTACTTAAGGTACATATTTTAAAGTAATGTTATTGTAAACTTCAAATAACATAGCAACATAAGTTGATGGAAATTTTTTGTCTAGATGAGAAGTTTATCCTTTATTTTTGTAAAAAAAAAAATGGCCAAATCGAAATTTGCAAAAAAAAACAGTTTTGTACAAATTTTTCAAAAAAATGTACACACTATCATTTATTGGTATTACAAAGAGGAACACAAGTCTCCCAAGATTTTTTTCGTACTTGCAAAAACAAAAAAGTATAATAATGTTGGTAAAAAAGTAACCATTAATAATTAGTTCATTTTTACAAAAATTGCAAAAATTATGTAATAAATTGTTCTGGAAAGATAAAATGTTAAATGATTGCAGTATTATAATTTTATAGTCAAAATGCATCGTTTTGTGGTATTTCTTCTCAAACATTCCAAGACCATTTAAAAAAGATAACTCTTCCAATTGTTTTTCAATATTATAAAAATTCTACATATATATATATTTGAGTTGCCAAGTCAGGCCAAACTTATTCCATCAGTTGGAATCATACAAAATGAAATATTTGAACAAAGCCACTTCTCATTTATTATTTCAGCAAATATTTTTCTGTGAGATCTATAATTTGTTACAGATCCTTGTTAAATGCCTAGTCCGTCTCTTCAGGGATTGGAAGACATCATAATAAATTGTAAACGATAAGAAAATCTCTTAGAGGCGACATTGCCAAGAAACACAAACGTTTTGATGAGGTGAAATGATAAATAAATTCAGGATTTTTAAAGAGGCCTAAATTTTTGAAAAATGAGCACCCACAATATATAAATTGAGCAATTTTTATTTTAAAAAAACTACAGTTTCCTAATCATAATTTATATTAATTAGTGTTGTTTTATATTTTTCCTATTTTTTTCCATATATTTTACGGTATTATAATGACATATTAAGACTGTTGAAAGATTTTCTTCCTTTAATTTTTGTCTTCGATCAGTATTGGTAGTTTTAAGCATACTAAAAGACGTCCAAATTAGTAGTGAGATCTTCAGGAGTCTTGTTAGACAGAAGTATCTCATCATCACCATCATTGATATTACATCTAACCCTTTGAATAAATGGAAGATCAGAATTTGGTAGTTTGCCGCAAAAGTATTTCTCATTTGTTACCAGATTCAACGGGGATTATTCAACAGTCAATTTTGTCCCAAATGTATCCTTCCTCTAATTGGCTGTTGTTGGAATCTGGCTCCTTCACATATCCAATGATGTAATCATAGCCCTAATTTCATTATATACATATTTTACCTCCGAAAAGAGAGCCTAATGAAAGAAAGTATTGACAGGGATAATAGTCATCAAATGCTGTTGTGAAATATAACTAAAACCCACACTTTATATATTTATTTCATAACAGTTTACAAGAATAAAAAATGAAAATAGAGCACTTTTCGCACAAAAAAGTAAAAGTGATCAATTTTAGAGCGATTTAGGGATTGCTCACAAATCCTAAATCTAGTGATAAATATCGAGTCCATTAAATAATATATAAAATTGATGGGGGATTTTTCAATTTGAAAATCAACTAACCATTGTAATTGTGTCCAGTCTTGTCGATAATTGTTTGAGTCGATACAACACTACTTCTAGATATTTGTATTAGTGTAGTTAAGAAGTAAATGTTTATTCAATAGTTTTTTTTAGCTCCTTGATAATCAAAACAGTGCTTCTTACATGACTGTTTGAATCGACAATTTCCATTATTTTATCCAGATTTTGGACATTTGGCTTTCCAGAGCATGGTGCATCTGCAAAACCAAAATTGCGCATAATCGTCTGTTACAGTATCACAACTATAAATACTATTTACATTTTCAATTGCTAGTGTCCATCTTAGACACGCACTCAACCAATACTAAGTGATACAATCACAGAACCATCTAATAAGGATTTTTAGTACATAATCTTATCTTTCTAACATCCTCTAGCGTAGACAAATAACACTGATACACCACGAGATACATGTTACAAAAGGCCTCTATTGGAAAAATAATAGATTTTATTTTTTACTGCATCTATTATAATAATTTAAATATTCAAATATTGGAATATTGAGTTGGTAAGCAAAGTAAATAAAAACTGGGAAAATAAGAGTATTTTTCCGTAAAATGGAAAAATAAAAAAATAAAAATATTTATATCATTCAAATAGAACATCAATTGAAAACTTGAGTTTGTTAAGTAAGTATACATATTGTGCTTAAAATAAATTGTATGTGTACATACTTTTTAGACAAAATTCGACATTAGTAGGCAACTATTCTTTAAGTTCCTAATATCCAATAAATACAACAACATTCTGAACAATCTGGGAAATGACATACCAAGCTATAAATATTAAGTCATTGCAACTAAATCACCTAAGGAAAGACTGGCTATAAATTTTTTAAAAGGATTTGTATGAGACTGGTCAACAAATTTTTAAATTTTGATGTATAATAAAATAAATATATATATTTTTTGGCTTTTTTAACAAATTATTTAAATAAATATTTTCCAACCTATATTTATGAAGAAAAAAATTAGCAACATTCAAAAATACAATAGCATAATTTTTATAGTTATTTGTCACTTTTTTCAAAAAAAAACACATAAAAACATTGGATTTTTCGTACTCAAGTTAGTTATAAAAATATTTTCCAATAAAACTGCACACATTTTTTCATTAGTGTAAGCAGCCAATTTGGCGAAAAGTTGTTATCAGAAAAACATTTTGTCGAAGAAAAATTTGCTAAACTGACATTTGCCTAATGACTATTTGGGAACATTTAGTTGAAAAATGCATACTTTAATTCCATTTAAAATGATAATAGAATAAATTGCTCATATTATATACATGTCATATAGGTAAATTAATTAGTGTTATTTTGTACATTTTTATTATTTAATTATTAAAATTTAAACACAATACAGTAACATGTGGTTCTAATCCTTTATCTTTGTAATAGTCTATATAAATTAGATGATAAACAAAAACCGCAATGCTAATCACTTCTCCGTTATTAATTAATTCTCAGGTGCTCTATATTTATCTTAACCGTATTGTATTTTAAATTTTGGTTTTCTTTGCTCAAGCATTCGTGAAAATGTGAAAACACCATTATTTATAATGAATAAATGAAGTTTTTAAGCTTAATTCTATGAAATAAATATTTGAGGTGGGAAAATTTGACAATGAGAAGCCGGTTAGAACTTAATTAATTTGTAAAACTAATATTAAATGTTAAATATTCAACAATAGTCCTTCAAATAGGTAAAGCTTTTTGGAAAATGTCGGGGCATCAATCTTGCCCTAATTAGGAGTTATAATATTTTTTTACTCTTTGATTACCTGAACATTCTGAACTGTACTTTGTTTCCTATTTTGAGCATATTGAGTAAACATACGAAATTTAGTTCCACATCAAATTTGAATTTCTTTAACAATATTGACTTTTGTAATATGTTTGATTTAATGTTATGTTAATTAGACTATATTATGCAAATCTTTTCCACTGATGATTGGCAGCGATAAATTATTAATATGTATCTATTTAATAAATAAGTAATATAACAAAAATAAGTTATACATTTTAATAGTCAACTTCGCCGAATGTCATAATTTGACGAAAAACAAGATTAAGAACCAAGCAACCGACTTAAGGTTGGTTAACTGCTGAGTGACAATGAGTATGCGCTTCTTCGTTTTTTGTTGCGTGCGGTTTTTCCTTCACATAATTTTGTTTTTATTTAATGTAATTTTTCAATTTTTATAAAGTTAAATGAAGGGGGAAAGAAAATATAAGAAATGGATAGTTAATTAATAAAGCAAAGTTAATTTGCATGTATATATGGATAAATATATGAATCTTTGAACCAAATAATGAAGGTCTTTTAGATCTAAGACTAAACAATGTAGTCAATATAGCTCTCACAGACTTTTAGCATGTAGCGGCAAGAGTCCATAAAGGGTGCACTGTAATTAGGATGATGCAGTTGCCCCGAAGTCAGAATTTTACAAACAAATAAAATAACACAAAAAAAGTTGTTTTTTTCTTCTATATTTCATCCAATTATACAAACAAATAAAAAAAAAAGTTATCAAAAAAAAACAAGACAAGTAGCTCTGACATAGATGGAGGGGTTAACACTTCCTCGATTAGGATGATCAAAAAATACAATTGGTTCCCTATCACAAATCTTAATGGTGTCTATAGGTGTTTTCTAAAAGTTGATTTCTCAAAAGTTTCCACAGTCCGACGTCCTGATTCCCTACTACCATCAAATGTATGGTTAAATGATATTTTAAGCTACCCATACTTCTTATAAATTTTTCCTTCTTGCAAATCAACAAAAAAAAAATTCTCAAACACAAAAGGCCCCTTCCCAAAGTTGATCTATTACCCTTCTCTATGAGATGCGGCTCCATCACAAATACTAAGTTTTATCTAATTTGGTTAACGGTTACCTATAGCACAATTGCAATTTCTAAAAACGTATGAAGCCAAACTTTTTTTCTGTGCGTTCTTTTAACAACATGTATTTCAATAAAATATTTTTTTGAACAAAAAAAAAGATTAAGATGTTTTATAATCTTTTTTGTGACTCGAATTGTTGAGAGCAATAAGTGATCGTCCCTAGACTGTTTATTAAATATAGACATTACTGAACTTCAGTATAGAAAATAAAAAGAGTAGAGCCTTTCATCCTTCTTTTCTTATTAATTATCCCTTTAATCTAATATAAATTTAAAATTCAGAATGTAAATAGGGTATTTATATTCAAACAAGAAAAATAACCACATTTATAATGTTGCAGTCCATAAATATAATATGCTGCGATAACTTGAAAACGTAAAAGAACCTTAGAGTAAATATTCTTTTCCGTAAAGAGTTCCGTATTCACGAACATTGGATTGTGGTAAAAAGTAATAATTAAATATAGGAGTTATTGAACATAGTTCTACTATCTATAATTGCTTTCAACAGAATGTAATTATTTTAAATTCAATAATTAGGCTTTTAATTTCAAATATAAACGTGTCAAAATGAATTAATTAACAATTGCTTATTTTTTGTAATATTTTTGGAATGTAAAAATACTTACAGGATTGATAGAGTGTAGGTGAAGGCTTGGATAGTGGCATTGTTCCCTAGAAGGTTAGGAAACATATTATTTTAGTAATTCTACAATAAATTTTACTAAAGATATTGACGACATCACTAGGATTAAGTTTTGTTGATATTCTCCGTAAAAAACGTATGAAATACGTAAGAAAAAATCCGGAATAAGTAAATACGATCCCATAATTATAGCATTTCATTTACGGGTGTTGAAAGAAAATACAATATGATGTTCCTCTCTTAAGAGGTTTATTTAAATTTTTTTTTATAAAATTTATTAAGCAAAAGTTTATAGCAAGTATCTTTACATCAATTAAAAAAAGGAGACGAAGGGACGCAATACGCTTGTAAATCTTGACTGTGCATGACACAGACTTAACCATTTAATATTTTAAATTAGTTAAATATGATTTGTAGTACCGTTATCCTCTCAAAAAGCTTGTTGAAAACGGAAAAGACCCTCACCACCAAAAGTACAAATTGGGCAGAAACGCTCAAAGGCTTATCAAAACAAAACCGACTTTATTCAATTCAAACCCACGTGCAAGAAGGCTGATCGTGGTGTGTTATCCAGTCTTAAGATCGATCAAAGAGTAGATGTGGAAGTCCTTATAATGTCAGAGGTCCACTTTTGACCCCAGCTAATAAAAAGACCCATTGCCTACGATTTCAAGGATTACCAAAGAACCTCAGGTCATCATCTGGAGGAATAGTTATCTTCTCTGATGTATAAATTGGACAGTCGACGAAGTTAGGAATAAAAATAATTATAGATAACACTATACACTTGGAAGTCAGTCAGCCCTTCACAACCATCAAAAACCATGCTATGCTTTTAATCTTGTTCTTCAAGGTTATTATCTTAATAATGAAAATTATAAGGAAAAATTAAGATCATAATCCCTACCATGTCCTAGATGGAAACTACGTCACATAATAGGAAGGTCCCCAACCAAGCCTCCAAATATGTACAGAAGTGGCTTGATGAAAATATCTTATGGCTTAAAACAATGTTACCTCTCTACAATAAAGATTTGAACCCATTGGATTATACTTAGTAGAAAATTCATTTCAAAGCCTGTAAACGACCTCATAAGAACATCAATGCCTTGAAACAGCTTGTTAATCGGCAATGGGACAGAATATAATTATTTTTAATCCAATAACTAGGTTTTTCATGGTAGTAGTTGTATGCTTAAAATATAAACCTTTCAAAATGAAGTTAGTGTACCATGTCTTAGCTTTCATTTAAAAAAAGAGATTTACTTCAAGTGAATAAATTGATACGGTATAAGTAGATATATATATATTTATACATATATAGTTATGAAAATCTGGTATATTTTTTAGATTTCCCGTTTTTGAAATTGGTAATCCAAAGAATGAATTTACTTTTTTCTCAGCAGTTGTTATTATTATATAACTCTTTAGTAGTGAAATTCCTTTTCCACAGCACATAAAACTATCATTGATATATACGAAGCCAAACATAACATTAGAGTTTGTTCTTAAAAGACGGAGAGTAGTCTTAAGGATTTGTTACGGAGTTTGAATGGACTCAGAGTAGAATTGTGGATCGATATCCGAGAAATTCTTGCAAATTTCCTTCTTTATTACTTTTTTATCCTTCTAGATCGTCACAGGTGATTGTAGCTGTGCCCCAATATAACGTCATGACAGCTAAACTGATATCCTCAAAATTCTTCCAATTCTCTAATTTAGAATGTTAATTTTGAGGTTTTTAACATACCTCAAAATTTTCAATTTTCATCACGATATATACAATACATGTACATGTACATCCACGATAGATGTGACAACCCGCCTTATGTGTAAACATTAAGTGTACCCCAACACCTAGTAATGAATAATATAAGCTTCTTTTTTTTAATAAATATTAATATAAATGTAATAATTATAACAAACAACATAACATTAAATTTATTCGAGATAAACAGAAACTACATTAGAAATAATAAAATAGGATACGATGTGCATTGAACGTCGATACATTAAAAAGATACGAAGTTGTGTTGATTTTAGAAAATTGTTCCGGCAGATTAACATTAATATTATTTTATATCTATGTATCAGCAGGGAGTACTTTAGTACTAGATTCTGCATTATATTTTATACCCCTTCATATTTAAAAAGTTCTTTACAATTTTCTAGTAAGACTAAGTGTATTGGCTATTTTATTTGTGTGAGAATTATGATTGATTTATTTATAGTTAATAAAATTTTGCCAGAAAAAATTAAAATAATTATAATATTACTTTCAACAAGAATCCTTTTGACTCATAACTGGTAAGAAAAACTCCATTCTTAACATTCTATGGTTGAATAGAATAGGTCGTATTCACTATGACCTTGATATAAATATACAGTGTAAAAAAATGAGTATTTGATCTCTTGTCAATTTTGTATGTTTGCCCACTTATAAGGATTTTCGGTGAGATTGAGGTTCGAAGACTGGGCAGGCCACTCCATGGCCTTAATGCACTTCTTTTTTTTAGTTACTCCTTAGTTGCCATGGTCGTAAGTTTTGGGTTATTGCCGTGATAGAAGATCCATTTTCAGTTTCCTGGCCTGACGTAAGGAGCTTGCCCCCCAAGATTTCCCCGAGGATAGTCCATCCTCCCTTCGTTGTGGTGATGTAGTTAACTTCCCTTTCCAGAGAAACACTCTCAAAACATAATGTTTCCATACCCATCCTTGACAATTGGGATTTTTCTTCTTCCACTTACTTTTTTATCGTTCATATAATCAAATCACTATTAAAATAGACCTTCCATTAAAATTATAAACCGTTCTTTTCTTTGTCATGGGCAAACTTACAAAATCGGAAAGCCATGGAATACTTATTGTCTCCTCCGTAGGTCGTTTTTCATTTATTATCATAATTTGTAATTGCTTATTAAATATAATACTTAACAGAGACGGAGTAACGTCAATGCCATAGTATTTAACTTTCAAATACCATTGGATCATGCTTGAGCTGCGACCAGATTATGATTATCTATCCATGACGATGTCAATAAATGTGGTATTGTATTACTTTTAGTATTACACTAGTTTAGATTTTTAATAACTTTACTTATTTATTTATTTATAAATAGGAACTTAATTGAAATTGATGAATCTAATGGTTGAAGCTTTCAATTGATTTAACAGATTTACTTTTATCTGATAAATTATTTATTTTTGTTCCGAAATGATTTTGGCTGTTCATTTCATCAGAAAGAAAAAAAAAAGAAAAACAAATTGTACATATTGTACAATAAATTTTATCTAAATAGTTATTAAACTTGTGAGATTATTTTACATTTTGCTGTCAGTATCCAAGACAAATGTTTCTTTTTTTTAATTAAAGTATTTACAAAAACCGCAAATACATGTCTTGGATTCTTAATTGAAAGTAATGTGTTTCTTATAGTATTTACTTGAAAAATTTTCTATAATGTTTGATAAAGATGAATTGTAGTCAAGTACATGGCATCTGTTGTTCTTTTGATCCCAGCTCTATCCATGGCATCCAAAAATGAATTTAAGATATAATGTGTCCTAGTTTAATCGACATAAATATAATCATTTTTTGATGAAAAGACCAATTCAGCACCACATTTTTGACGGAAAGCATTTCCTTATGCTAAAAGCCGCTGACGTAATAAATTACACTTTATATTCTGGTAATTTCATCTAAGTCTGTAATTTCTATATGAGAAATCATTCACAAAAATGTTTTTGAGTCATCTTCAACATTTTGTAAAGAAGAGTTGAATGGGAAAATTTCTTTTAATTAGCTCAATGTCTGCTACTCAAAAAGTAATTACCACCACCAAATTGGCAATAACATCCGAATCTCCTTTCAATGGGGGCTTAATTTATTTCTCTGAGTAATATTAACTTAACATATTTTAAATATAGGAGATGAGTCCTATGTCGATTCTTTAACTGTTTGAATTGCAGTTTGAAATGTTTCATTGGATAAACTGTTGCACTAATGGGAGATTTTTTTTCATTTCAATAACTATTCTCAGATTGAAATTAAATATTATATTTGTGTTTTTTGATCGTTAGAAATTGGTTTTCTACTGCCATTCATTAATTTTATATGAAAATATTTCGATGTAACTTTACCATTCTCCGTTATTTTTACCAAAATAATTTAAAACCTCTGTTGTCGATTCACAAAATTTTTAGTGATAAGTTAGCTTCTTTTTATTTTCTATAGGATGTGGCTAAATTACTATATTAGTCAATTTATGCACGTATTTGATGCCCATACTTATTAAAGATAGGTTTAATTCCGTCTAACTTTGCAGTATAAGTAATTTTGTTATTTTCCAAAGATGGGATTCGTCGCCATAAGAAATTATTATAGAATTTGTTGAAAATTGCACTTGGTCAAATATGAATATTTTCACCCTATAATTTTAAAAAGGATTTTTAACATAAAATGCCTTAATTGAAAATTTATTTAAGTATATTATATTTAAATTTATCCATAATATTGTCTACTTTTATTGAATCAAATATAATTGAAATACATTGAATGAACTGAAATAATATTTTTTGTATGATAACTTGTAAAATATCAAAAAAAGTGCTTACTCCTTCTCTAGAGTCCTCAATAAAGGTATACTCCGTTAAATAAAAGTTTCGAAAAATATGGGAAGGTCTCTGCCTGTATATCGAACAGCGTGCACTATGTTCAAAACAAGTGTAGTTAAAAAGTCAATTTTAAAATTAGCTGTATGTTGACTTGAGTTAGCGATCATCCAGTCGTGTAGTCACATCCACCCTGTATTCATCTTTAATTCTTTTAGTCGTAGAATAAATGCTGGCTCGTTTCTTTTCCTTTCTAACAAAGAGAACAGTCCGGTCTATCCTTTTCTGGATTCGATTTATTCGTGAAGAGGCTCAGAGTCACCATCTTATAGTGAAACCATTTTTGTTTTGCGTTTGAAAAAGGGTTCTGCATGACTGTACGTGGGTTATAGTCATTAGGGTAATCCCAAGACCCACCGTACCCTAAGAGACTTCTCTCAAATATTAATTTACCAATTATATTCTGAGTCTTTATTGACTTTTTTTTATCTCTTTATTTGGGATTGCCTCCAGTTCGATCATTGAGGGAGTAAAGGGTCGGAATCTTATCTCTGAAGATTATTTTGGATTCTTTTGAGTGTCAGTCCACTTGATTTAAAAACTTCATATATACTATTAAAACGACAATTATAATTAATAGGTTCATCAGTTTTAGGAGCGGTAAAATGTGGTGCAAAATTGAGTTCCAGGATCTACTCATAGCAGCCCAATGACTACTTAATTTTTTCAGAAGCGTCGTGACTCCGCCTTGACCCATAATTATTTTATCATCAAATGAGTGATTTGTTCTTGAATTAAACGAGCTTCTTATTCGGGTGGCCCAAAAGTCTTGACTCAATTGCAATCGTTTCAAACACGTCAGGTTCAATGACTTCCACATCACCTCCACAGGACCCCTCCATACCTAAGTCATCAATAGAAGAGTTTTGTCGGATTTCAGATATGTAAGGTTTTGGATCATTCCAAATTAATTGTTTTTTGATTCACAGGTGTGTATCGAGCATGGCAAGTATCTCAATAAATGGATAACCCTGGAAAGTATGTAGACATTCCACACTTAAATTTTATCTAGTCTATTATGAATAAAGTTTGCCAAGAATTTGGATGAGCTTACTTATGTTGTTATGAGGATTTTTTCATTCTGTTCGAACGAGGAAGTAATATTATAAGTTATCCCCAATAATTTTGCTTCTTTTATTTCTTTAAAACTCGTAAAAGTTTCTTTAATATAAGCATTCAACTTTCTTCACAACTATACTTTTTTCTTTACTTATTTCGAGACCGGAGTTGTTTTGAAGTTATCCATTACTTCTAGTAGAGTGTCAATTGAGTGCTTGATTTCAGTTGGGGTACCTGTGAGAAAGATGGTTAAGTCGTTTGCATATAGCTGAGCCTTTATTTTTCCCATATCAGAACTCGTTCCTTTTATTATTTCAGAAGAAGATATTTTTAGTTTAGACCATTAACTGCCATAAGAAATAGCGTTGGACTCAAAGGACTTCCTTGGAGACATCCACGGTCAATTTTATAATGTTTTTTTTTCAGCAAGTCAAGAGAACAGTGTGATTGTCGTAAGATTTTTGAGATCATGTTGTCAATCTTAGGGAAAAACTTGTACTTGGAAAATTGTTCACTGATATATTTATGATAGTTTGTGTTGAATGCACTTTGAAAGTCGATGAGTAAAGTTAGGTTGTCCTCTTTACTGTTTTGGATTTGGTCGATTGCATCCTGAATTGATCAGGAGATATGTTCTGCCAAACGGCCCTTGATAAAACTTTTCTGATCACCCCGATGTTTTTATGTGATATTGTTCTCCATTCCTTCAAATTTTTCTCAAACATTGTAGGTTGTACTCAGATGTCCTAGGTTTTGAGTATTCCATACCTGGACCGATGATCGCCACTTTTGACAAAACTTCGAATTTTTTCTTTTTACTTTTTTGTTTTTCCATGAAGTATCTAGTTGCTTCCTTTTTTATGTCATTCGGATCATCTTATCTGGCATTTTTCAGCCAATCAGCTCTTTTCGTGCACATATTTAACGGAGTATTTTCCTTAAATATTTTGATCCTCAAGTTTGGGTTTACTTCTTATTGTGCACCCATATTTTTATAATCCAGAAGCTCTTCGAGTGATTCATTAATGGCCATTGATTTCTTATTAAAGCCTTGTAATCATTCTCATCTTTCTTAATTGTTCTTTTTCCCTTTGCTCTATCCCACCCGTTACGAATTAGTACTCCTTTGCTAGCTTTTTCAATATCGTGTAATTTGGAGAGTAGATTCCAACTTTTAGGTTGTCTGAAGAATCTTAAATCACCTTTTCTATCTTCTTAGTTCGTCTTAATATATGTTTTCTTGAAAATTTGAACAAATATTCAAAATTCATTTGAGATAAAAGTTTTCAAATTTCTTCTGTGCAAATGATGTACAATGTTTTGTCACTAAAATCAAGGATTTAAAAGGCTTTAGAGCAAGACCAATCTCCAAAAACACTAAATAATTGTCATCATTAAAAAACATAGCCTTAGAAATATTATTCTTACTATTTATTACTCGAAATTTTACACATGTGAGAAACTCTCGTAAATTCTCATACATATACATATTTTTTAAATATAAGCTTCATTTACATAATTCATTCAATGAGTTGAATACCCATAGAACATTTTAGAACTATTTATACATCAGTGCAAATGATGTGTATCGACAAAAAATGATGTAGCACAAAGCACTTATAACAAACCAACAAATGATTACTTAACTTTCACTTCACATTTAAAAAGTGGGCTCATAACTTAATGTGTTTCACTTTTTTAGATCGATTTTTCCTTACTTTTATAACAACAATTAAAGGAAAAATTGCGACGTTAAGTTATGAACCCATATAAATTTTGAATAATGCCTATTAAATATGTATTTTGTGTACTTTAATAATAGGCATGTTTTGTATCTGTAGCAATTGGAATTTTATGTACATGTGATTCTTAAAATATAAAACGAATTAACATACTATGAAAAAATAGAAAATTTAATAAAATTATATGAAACAAAGACCATTGTCGACGTATAATTGCATTTACTATGTAATAAGACATTTTAATACCTAGAAATATATCTTTGTACATAATATGTACATTCTACGTACAGGTATTTAATTAAATATGGTAACTAAGTAAAATTGCATAACTAATTGCAATTTAATCAACTCTTCAAATAATATTTTACTTCCATAACTATTAATACTATTATAGAGTATTTTTCAGAAATAATTTACATTATATCTTTCATATCCTGTTGTGAAGAATGAGGTTTATAGCCTTGGAAAAAAGTTGGGCCATAGATTTAGTATATCAAACATCTAAAGATGATCTTCAGATATGTCTATAAAGAAAAATATAGAGCGATTTAAGGCTATGCCACATGTTTTTGGGGTAGGGTCGTAAATTTTTTTGTTCTACCGACCGATATTATTTTTAAAAAATTACGAACCAAAATTTATTTTATCTATTAATCATTGTACATATTTATCATTAATTACACAATGATCTTATTGCGAATGTAGATACGGAAACATTTTTTGTCTTTTACTTATTCTGCACAGAAGTCCCAAATAAAATATATTTTCACGGATAATATTTATAAAAAAAAAAAAAAAAATCAAACGTTCTTCAGTACGCGGTGGTTGGGGGGCTTTCTTTTTAAGTACTTGCAATCAATAATAACTCGTTTTGTAATGGTGTAACAAAAAAAAAACCCTTATAACCGTCTGTTAGTGAATATCTTTTTTATTAGTGAACTGCTTAAAAAAGAAACTCAAAAAACATTTTTTTTTAAAGGATAGAATAATTTTAAAAGTGGAAACACAGTAAAAATTTGATACATCATTACTTTTAAAAACTTCAAAGGACTCCTATATGACTCTCCTGGCTTTGCGACAGAGCAATAATACCCGGTGTGTAGGGTCCCAATTTCAGGTAATTCTATGTGTGTCATGTTGCTTTATCGCACGACCTCTCACCAAGAAGTTTTGGGAAGTCAAGGAAGGCTTCCTACCCTTTAGTTATCTGAATGAGGTGAGTTGATCAGAAATGAATACTTTTTCATTACTGTATGTCCTTATAATTTAGGGGCTCGTGTGGACCTAATAAATGAAGGACCGAGGGGAAAACAGAATTCAAAGAGCGCACCATTTTGGCCCGGAAAGAGTCAAAAGTCTTCATTGTTTTTGTGAGTTCTAATAGACCCATATAAGTTATTTTGTTCAGCTGATATCCTGTCTACATAAAGAAGTTATTTTTTTATCCTTAGAGTCCAAATGTCCTTGTTTTTCAACAGCCTTGAAAGCCACGAGTAGTTTAAGGATTCAGTGTTAAAACATCCTAACCCCAATCGTGAATGGAGGCCTCAATTCTACATTTTGATATGTACGGTCTTGTTTTATTCCAGAAGAAGTTATCCCAAATACAATCTATTTTTCGACTAGTGCCTTCGTTAAATGGAAGGAATATCAGCAGATATATAACCTTTGGAACAATAATTGTATTACAAACCTTAACTTTGTCTATGAAAGTCAGCTGGAGGGATGAGTAAAAATTCTTCAGATTTTCTAATTTTGAAATGACTTATGTTTCGTTTTTTTTCTATAGCAGCATTTCCCCTTAAGACATCAATCTTTAAGCCCAAAAGAGAGAAAAATTGTGAAGCCTTCAGATGTGGAAAACTAGCTCTGAATACATCCTCATCAGACGTAAGGACCTCTGGTCTGCCGAGATTCACTCTTAGGCCTGAGTCATCTTTAAATTTATCTGATGTTTGGAAAGTTGTAATTACAGAATGGGTTTAGCTCTCTGGAGTACCCTCAAGGATCAGTGCGAGGTCGTCTGTGTACTAAAATGATTTGTAAGTTTTGTTTATGTATTTGAGACCTCTGGGCATTACTCATTAATTCCTTGTGTAGGCTATTGGCCACTAGAAAGAATAAGGAACAAGCAATCTCCTTGTCTACATAAATCCTCTTGTATTATGTAACCAAGAGGAGTAACCTCTTATCCCTATTTTGCAGGAAGCTCGACAATGGACAGTTACAATCATGTGGACTTATCGGGGGTGGAGGGGGGAATGCAAATGCATCTCTGTTTAATTGCCGAAGTATAAAACTATGAGAAACCGAGTTAAACCCTTCCTCAAAATATATCAAACATACAGCAAAGCCTTTTTTTCTCATTTTTTAATTCTCTGAATTTTAAAACCTGGATAGATCAAGGAATGGTTTCGGCCAGTCTCGTTTCCATGAATCCTTTCTGTTCGCTCGTAGATTTGCTTGAGAAAACTTTCATCAATCTTATATTTAGTATGCCTGTCATTATTTTATGTGATTAGTTTAGTAGAGTAATTGTTTTATAATTACTTATCTCTAAAACGTATCTTCCTTTTTTAGGGAACAGCACCAAAGTTCCTGAACTATTGAAATACGTAACACCACATTCATCAAAAATCTCCTTCTTGGCACCCTCAAGAACCAAAGCTAAGTAAAAGCGAACGTCCGCCTATGTACATAATCCCTTCTCATAGAATCCCTTGTCCCTATTGGAAAAAAAACTCGGAGAACCAATTTTCAAATACCTTAATAGAAGACAAATTTGTAACTCCATGCTGATTAGGTTGCGTTGAATATCTACTATGATAATATTCCGTGAAAAAAAATCTTCATGTGTTTTTCAATAATAATAATAGGTATATACTAATATACTAACTAGGACTTCATGAATAAATCATGTAGTCCTAGTATACTAATATGATTAAAATTTTCTCGCCCAGAATGATATTGTAATATGTTGTCACGCAACCTAAATTGCTTATTTTATAAAAAATCCTTAATAAATATTGAAAAAAAATAGATCAAAAAACTATCAAAATCAACTTTTTTTAAATACAATTTTTTTTAAATTAAAATGTAAGGTCTATTCTATAACTTCAACTAGGATATAACGCAGTTGAAGAGAAAATTTAAAAGAAACATTATCTTAAAACCAAGGTACTTTATTTTACTCTATTTTTTAGTGGTCATTTTTATTTATTGTAATCAAGATAAATTAATAAATATTTCATTTTTCAAGCATTGAATTTTTGTATCAGTTTTTATTTACTTTGATTTGCATTTATAAAGGTCTTTCATGCCAAAATATGGCACTGAATTGTAGCTATACACTAAAAACTTGATATTTTTAAAATGTCTTAATTTGTACTTATAGATTGAAAGTTTTAATGTTCAATTCGTGCTCTACAGCATTAATGACACTAATAAATGTGGGTTTCAGGCTGCGCGCATAAATGTTGTTAAATGGCGCAACAAATAAGATATACTTTTTTACAGGATTCATTATTGCAATTGCTCAAAAACATTTATGTTAACGAAGTATATATTTATTTCATCAATAAATGTGTAACATCTTCACATCCTAATCTTTTCTACCCTGTATATGTAATGGAAAAATTAGAACTTATCAAAGAAGATCGATGTAATATTATTATACAAAAAAAACCTGCAATGTACTTTATTAATGAGTACTCAATATTTTTAAGAAAGTCTGATATGTATAACGATCAAACTTTATATTTGAAATATGTACTCATATATTAGAGTTTGCATTTGTTTGAGATTCTTTGATATATGTATATATTCAAAAAATATATATTTAATCATTCATTGTTCCAAGTTAGGTAATAATATTTTTGTTCGTATAATATCAGGTTCAAATTCCCCCTCATAATTAATAAGTACATTAAAGAGTCATTAAGTGGGTATTTAACAACAACAACAAAAAAACAAAACCCTTTAAATCTATTTATACGTTTTCAAATTTCCCACAAATGCATACAATGTAGGCCCCTTTTAAAAATATTAAATAATGTAACATAGTAATATTGTCCAACCTTAATTTTTTAATAAATTAATGTCAATTTTCCTAAAGACCTTTCATTTTCTTCTTCTCTCTTAAAAAAATCATGAGAGGACATAATTTTCTTGTTTATATTACTTATGATATAAATTTTACAATTAATAAATGAAAAATTAGTAAAAATAGTAAAACCCCGTATCAAGGACCTCCAAATACGCTTTGTTAATGACTTTTAGCCCCAGAAAAAGATGTGGGGAGGGCGTAACATCCCCCTTACTGTTCACCACCCCAAACACAATGACAGTGACAAGAAACTTTTTTTACATTATCTTTGCGACAGTAAGTCATCCAACTGTTGTTCTGACGGTTGATGGAATCGCCCTGGAAGAATATTTTTTTCGTCAGAAAAGAACCGGACCATGTTTGGCTCCAGGAGATGCTTGAGCTTATTCAGAAGGCGGGTAGCCTTTATAAAGGCAGTTTTACTGCATTTATAAAGGGAACTGCAAATAGTGAACGTTTGCCATTTCTCATATTCTATTACTTGTACCTGATGGCCTCGTTGATACAGTTTCTGATAATCTTCTCATTGACGTTCATATCAATAGCCAGGGCTCTCATGGACTGCCTGGAGTAGTTGTGTCCCATCTTATGTAGCTTGTCAATATATTCATCATCCTACTTCAGTTCAATCCTTATGGGAGACTCCTTTCTAGCAGCCACAGCTTCTTAGTTATAATTTGAGTCTATCCGCTCACGTTTCATTTTACAGGCTAATGATTCAGCAACTTTTAAAATGTCTCCAGTGATTTTGCTCTCATGTCTGGTAGATATCGTCATGAACACTGCCTGGCATTTCCACTCCTGAGTGAAGGTAAATACATCCATAATGCTGGACCTCTGGCAACAGCCTGCAATTTCATTGATCAACTGATGTGGTTTAAGGTCAATATTCAATATTGCCTTTGAAATTTCAGTACATGAATATACACAGATTTTATAAACGTTATAAATAGCATATGAAATTTCTAGTAATTGAAAAATTCAACATCATAAAAATGAACTAAAGAAGGTTTTCTCGGTATTGTCTGGGCATTAAGAAATTACAATTTAATTCTAAACTCTTTTGCTTCATAAGAAAGAAGAAATAAAAAATTATACTCGCTGCATGCTGATATGTATCTTTGTAAACTTTTTTTAAAGGAGATTATAAAGATTTGAGAGAAAAAAATGTTCATGTTGGACAGTTGTTCGCTCATCTTTGATATTATTATCAAAAATACTTCTATTTTTTTCCTATCTCAACTTTATAATCCTGTTTAAAAAAAGAGTGTGCAAAAGTACAACCCAACATACTGCAAGAATAATTATTCAAATTTTAAGGTTTTTATTTTTTGTTTTATATGAAATAGTAGGTTATTTGTCAAAAAACTGGTTTTAGGAAAATACTATTTAAAGTCCTCCATGGCCTTGAAGACCAAAAAAAATGTAAGCAGAACTGTTTCTCAAGCTTTCCAAACCTACATGTAAAATTTTGCCCAAATCCATAAAAACACAATATTGGCATTCAATATATACTAGTGTTGACACTTGGCCTGATATGGAATGTTTTTGTAGGGTCTTAATTTGTTTTCTTCCAGACTGAAATTTAGGGGGGGGGGGAAGTAGTACGCCACATTACGCCTTATTTTAGTAGTCCTTTTATTAGGACATATCTCATGAGTCATGAGATTTTTCACTAGAACTGGGACAATGTCATGAATTACAAAAAAGAAGGATAGGAACAAGAGATAATATTTTTCTGTATTCTTTACTTTAGTCATAAATACAGCTTTAAAATAGCAAAACAAACCCGTTAGCTAAAGGAGATCCTATGGTCAATGTAAGAGTGTCACTCTGTTATTTATCTTACGTTTTAAACATTGTGAACAAGAAAAGTTTTTACTTTTTTCCAAGAAGTTTACAACAGCTCAAAAAATTTATAAAGCCCGATGCTCTTCCAATTATATCCTCTGAGTTTAAACTGGAACGTGATCAAAGCTATGACATACAAAGAGAACCTTGAAAGGAGCACGGGTTGATGTTGAATCAATGATAAATATGAAAAGCATCGTTAAGAACATCCAATAGGTAGCAGGAGAGGACCCCTGACAGCATAGCTAGACAAGGACTGCAAGGCCGACCTCACATCCGAAAGAGATTCTTTGGATGGAAGTGGAAAGTTACTTAATGACCAAAAAACAAACCAACCTTAAATTAAGGATCGATTTGTCCTTCTCTTAATAATGAGTAGATTTACCTTAAAGATTTGACTGTTAGATTTTTTTTTTTTAAATATATCGAAATGAACACTGTGAGTAATATGTTACAAAAAATATCCTTCACTCATATTCCGTAAAAAATCAAAGAAACTAATTTTAAAACAAACCCATATAAATATTTTTTAAAGATAATTTACTTATATAAAAAAAAAATTAAACAACATTTAATCATATCTGCTTGTGGTTGGAAGATAATAAATGACGAGGACAAAGTTATGGAAAGAAACGTCAATTTTCAAAACTTTAAGGGCGTAGAGCGATCTCTAAAACTATTTCAAAATTGTTCAAAATTTGCCAGTCATCGATTTTACTCAAATACATATTTTAAGCCTATGCTAGCTATTTACACTTATTACATTTATATACTTTTAAATATCTACCTATGTAGTAAAAACGTGAGATTTTTAATGACTACCCTTATAGGCCATAGGTATATTCATAAGTGTTTGCATTGAAATTCAACTTTATGGTGTTCAATGCTTAGTTTCACAATGCCGTGGTAGTTACAAGGTACAATTTAGATTATTGCTTACTTTCATTTGTGTGTAGGTTTTTTATTTAATATTTTCAGAAATTAATCACAACTGCAGAAGACCTATACTTCCTGAAAATTCTTATGGTAGATTGTAATCCAGAGCATTATTTTGATTGTCTTGTATTTCGGTCAAATTTTTAAGTACATGGCAAAACAATTAGTTTCTGAAGTAAATGATAATATTCAAAAAGATACAAAAGTAACATATATTAAAATACAAAACTATAGAGGAAAAAAGGATTCAAAAGTTGAATGGTGGGAAATAAAATGATAATTTATTTCATTAGAAATATGTATAATGTTCTTCGACCTTTATAAAAAATCTCACTTTTCTAATTGTATGTTACAATATAATTATTAATATTGAATAAATTTATAAATTGACAACAATCTACTCTTATTTACAATGATATACCTATCAATGAAGTATGTTTTCTTTTCCTTTTAGTTTAAGTATTTATTGCTTTTAAAGGACTGAGTCCTTTAAAAGCTATATCATATTAACAACTATTAATTGATGCAATAATTTGTTTTGATAAGTTAAAATATTAACTTAATTTATTTTTAGAAGTGCATTTAAATTATGTAATGATAAATGTGCATTGTATATCATACAAATTATATGCTACTATAAATATTAAATACTAATTAATACCGTAAATGCGTCATTTAATATGTTTAAGTTCATTTTTGATCGTAACTTGTAAAATTTAAAACTGTTATAAAATGTACAGGAGGTTGCAGCAAAGAAATGAAAATATTTTATTTCGGAAATTATAAAAGTTTCAACTAAGGCATATGAAAAATAGAGTCCCCACCATTTTTAAAATGAAATAGTATGAAGGTGCGAAATTAAAGGGTGAATTTGGTATATCTATTTCATGTTTTGAAACCCTTGAATTCAGGGCAACAAGTCTTTCCACATTTTGAGAATAAATAGGGATTTGATTTAATTCTAATACTCTCTTTACTTGAGCTGTAAGTATTAATTCTTCATTTGAATATTTTCTTAGAAGAGGAGGATTAATTATCAACTTTTCCTATACTAATATGGTCATTTTTAGGGTTATCAAATCCAATTATTTTAGATAAGTCATTTGTTGTAGAGTTAATCATGGCTGCTGCTGTTCTTTCATAGTTCATCTTCCATTCTACTAAATTGAATTGCATTCTAATCAATATTAGAAGTCCAATTCAATGCAGTATCATCATAGGACTGGAAAGATCTTAATCTTTTTTGACAGTCCGGCTTTAACAACTTTCTTTTGTTTGTACTTTGTTTTTTTCTGAATTGTATTCATTTCCGATGAAATAGTGATGTATTTTTCCCAACTTATCATTAACTTTTTAGTTGTCTTCTGATCAATATAAAATTCTACATCTGTATATCCATGTAAGGACATTGAATTTTAAATCTTTTGATCTTCTTTACAGATACAATTAACAAAATCGAGTTCTTCAAACTTTACTAAATACATAAAAAACCGGCATTTGAACAGTCAAACATACTTTTGAATGAATTTTACATCTTTTTAATCCACTCTTCATCTTTTTCTTTTTGAATTTGATATTTTGAAGCTAGTGTTTCAGCTTTGACACTAAATCTCTTCACATTCGTCTTGACGTATCTTTTTTCTAAAGTAGGTAAAGATGAGTGTTGCCAAATTTCAATCTCTTGTTAAAATTTCTAGAGTCATGTCATTTTCTTTGTCACATAACTGTGTAGAATTTCTTAAATTTATTAAAATTGTTTAAGATAAAAATAATATTTGACTATGTCGATGTGAGACGGCAACTTAATCATTGTTAAATGGTCAGATAAATTACCAAGTAACCAATGATATCTGAAGGATTTGATCGGTAATCTTGTTTCAATTTGATATAAATTACACAAATCGCTTCTTTCTTGAGAAATTTTTAAAGTTTATGATTGAGTTTTTGAAACTGTGTGAAATATTGATTTGTTTTGATGACTCTTCGATACTTTTTCTGCTAATGAAAATTATTCGGGGGATATCAAACAGTATTTATTCTTGCAACTTCGCACAAAAAATAAACCAAATCTTTAAAATGACCGTAGCGATTTTTGGAAAGACTTAGAGTGAAACCAAAATTATTTTTGTAACCCTTAGGTGTGCCAAATTCACCTTTTAAATGCACACTTTCACACTATTTAATTTTAAAAATAGCGGGAACTCTAATGAACTATCAGTTCTTATACTATTTGAAGGAGCACAAGCTCCAACCACGCAACCTTTGGTTGTTCAAAACATCATTTTTGATGATAAATTCCACTTGGTGAACTCATTATTTTCAGTAAATTATGTTTATCGTAATTAAATTTTTTGTTCTGTATAATAGTTTATATAAATTATATATTGCTATATGTATTATTTACAAATCAAATGTAAATATATATTATGGCCCATATAAGTCGGTGCATGGACGTCTCGAGATGTCTCGAGACGGTGATTAGAACTCATTGTCGGGAATTACTAGATGTATGGATGAGCGGAATTTTTAAAAGTCAACGAAACCTTAGAAGCTCACCTACAATTCAAATAAGAAGATTTTTGGACTGAATATATATGTGTGGCCATAAATGGTTTTTTTTTTTGATGAAACAGAGAAAAACGTATTATAAGTTTTTCACTTCAATAAAAACCCGAAGTGGATTTTTTGATGAGTCAAATACAATATTTAATAACTGAAAAACTATCCAACAAGTTATTAATATGATAATTTTACTATTGCTTTGACATACGAAAAATTTCCTATAACCTAATACCTTTGTCTTAACAGATTAAAAGTTTGTTTTTGACTGATCTATAGTCTCGATTGATGAAGATTTAATATATTCCTTTCTACAACCAAACTTTTAGGCAATATTATAGGGTTTTTGATTTCTTGTGATAAGAATGATGGCCAATGAAGACAACGTTCGACTCTAATGATTTCATGACCTTTTTCCCATATAACTGGTAATTATTTTAGACATAAAAACTTGTTTTTAAGTATTCTTTTTCAGATTTTAAGTACTTTTCTTGACCCCTTTTTATAAAAATAAGTTCGTCACACAGACTTTCTTCATTAGTCATAATTGGCCTAAACGATTTGGACCTTTTCATACATATACATTGACCCATTCTTTTGATTTGAATTAATAGATCAAAGATTTGTACTGGATCTTGAGCGATAGGATCGGGGATGAGTTTACCACTATCTTCTTTTATTGTTTTGGTTAATAGGTTCTCATCCCAAAAAGTCTTATTGTACCAAAGCATAGGTAGGACTTTTTTTTAATTTCATTAAAAACTGTGATACATATCCTTGAATGTCAAATACTAGACTTACAAATGATACTATATCTATATCTCTACGAGTTATCTTTTTTGCATAATGGTCAAATTGTTCAAATTTTGAATCAATATTTAATTTATATTCGTTTTATTTTGATCTAAAATAAGACCCAAAATGGAAATTATTTCTAAAGAATCTGTTTAATCATTATCTTTAATTTGACTTGACTATTGGCCATAATTTGTGATCTTGAAATGCACCGCTTTCAAGAATGATCAGGATTTATTTAATTGTATCTGCAACAATCAGAATATCATCCATAATATCTACTTCTTTTGGATATTCTTTTATCCATCGTTTTGCAGTAGCTTGGAGACAATAACTTGCCATATATGGACTACATACACATCCAAATGGAAGTCTGGTAAACCAATACATTTCAGATAGATTCTTATCAGAATAGGTCCAAAGAAATCTTAACATATCCATATCTGATGCCGTTTTCAGTGGTACGCATAGAAATAATTTTATTATGTCTTTTCTTGCAATGAACTTCGACATTTTTGAATGCAAAATTAAATTAACAATTTGTGGTAATATATTTGGATCTAGTAACAGTAGTGTTTTTAATGTCAGTTTCTATTTTTCTGATGAGGCATTGGCCCGTTTATTACAATCCTACATTTTGTTGTCAATCGTTCAGGCTTTAACCAAGGAATACTCTATTGTAATATAGTATTCCTTGCTTTAACATAAGACGACTTGTCAAAATGTAGGTTGAGTGATTTTTTTTTGTAGTTGCGTAGTAATTATTCTCTACAAATCCGTTTTCAATAAATTCATTATAAGCCTCATCCACTAATGGTAGATGTTCTGATATAACTTTATTCACAACCTCTTTCCTGATAGCCAATGCTCTGTTATAATTATCTGTCATTAAATGTCGTTCCATATTAGGACGTTTCCAGGGCATTCAACTAACCAGCATTTTTGTGTGGAATCATATACTGCTGTTTCTTTCATGTGATGTTCTGCTTGGAAATCCATAGCTGGGATCAATTTATTATCAGTTTCAAATTGGCTTATACCTACATTTTCTCCTAACCAAAATTTGTTAAAGTCAAAAGTTTCAACATTGTTTTTGTATATAGTTTATATGTCATAATTCATGTAGTCAACTTCCTAAGATAATTGTACATATCAATTCCTGTTCTTGCTCTCAAAAACCAACCCAACTTTGAAAGTTTTGCTAATGGCATTGAAAATGAGAAAGTCCTTGTTCTTTCTCCATTAATTGAGAACATTAAGGGTCAGCGATCTGAAGTTGAAATATTCTTTTAACTTTAGTCGGATAACTTTTTGTGTACCGAATGTCTTTTAAGTGATTATAATTCTCAGGATTTATTAGTAACGCGTGAAGAGGTTCTCCATTTTTTTTAGTAGTAGCTGCTATGATTTCTGACAAAAATTTATTGTCAATCCTCATTAATTGAAAGACTACATTCAGTTCTTGTATGGCAATATTGTGATCACCTGCCACATTCATTTTTAAAACTGTGTGTTCACCAAATAATTTTAATTTCAAAATGGTATCTTTTTTTATAAGTGATGTCAAATACATCACTTATAAAAGTAAAGTTCTAACCTTGACATACTATTGGTTTATTGGACTTACTAAATAACACATAATTGTGCTCGAAATATCTTCATAATTAATAACTTTTATTTGTTTAGTTGGATTTGAAAAAAAGGGATCTATTTCTAATTTATCTCAGATAATGGCAGATATATTAAAGACTCATGTTCCAGCAGGGGGTAATGGGAGTGGTTGTTTTAAGTGAGATA
The DNA here is from genome assembly GCF_016086655.4 of Lepeophtheirus salmonis. NCBI lineage: Eukaryota > Metazoa > Arthropoda > Copepoda > Siphonostomatoida > Caligidae > Lepeophtheirus > Lepeophtheirus salmonis. Next base: position 30,612,109 of record NC_052132.2, read on the forward strand.
AACGAATATGAAAGTTGAAGTAAAAAATTGCATCACAGAGTCAAGATCTTTAAAACTTCGAGAATGGATTTTTTTTTTGCAAGGGACATACAAAAATAAAATAAACTATACATCACACATAAATAATGAAGTATGTCATGTTACACAAGTGTTGCATCAGTCATGTACCTCTACCCGTATAATACTTGTATACTTTCGGTCTCTGTTCTTTTCTTAAATTTCCCCTTTCAGTTGATATTTAGAGATTCGTTCATTTTCAAATGGCATCAGCTAGGAAAAGGACTTATCAGACAGAGTTCCTTAATTATGGCAAACGAACTCTCAGTGTGTTGTCAGTATGAAAGTTCCGACTCCTGTGTCTTTCAAAAAAAGTCGGCTGAAAAACCCTTACACAATGTTCAGTCACATCTCTCCTCCAAGCCACGGGAATACTTTGATAAACTGGAACAAACAGTCAATAGACAGAGATTAGAAAATAACAAGGGTGCCACGTTTGGCCAACGTTCACCAGCAAAAACTAGTTTAGAAGTGGCATGGTTGGTTGCTCGAAAAATAAACAAGACCCTATTGGTGAAGACTTAATCAAACCTGTTGTTGTGAAAATGAGCTAAATAATGTATAGGCAGAAAGTAGATAAACAACTGAATATAGTGCCGATGTCTCCAAAAATTATTAAAGAAATAATTTTTATCTTCCCAGAAAATGTGAGAGAACCACAGATTTATTTCAGTAAAAAGAGGAGAAAGTAGGCCAGATAGCTTGATGAAACTACATATGTCAGTAGCATTTTGCAGATGATTGTTTATGTTCGATACAGGAGTTTGGATGAAATTGAAGAAGAAACGTTACTGTGTTCTCCTATTGATAAGGAACTTGTGGTATTGATGTGTTCTATAAGGTTGATGCATACTTTAAAAAACAGAATGTTAATTTAAAGTGGGTAGATGACATTGTAGTATAAGTTGATGGAGCTCCTGCAGTACTTCGTCACGTCAGAATAACAGAATCCATTGTATGATACATCGCCAGGCATTCCTTGTGAATAATTTGGAGCTGGAAGTGGAATTTGTGTTGAATGATGTAACTATAGTTACGGCTGTAAAATGACATTATTTAATTACAAGATTTTTTCGCGATTTATGTGAACGGGGAGAGTGTTATACTAAAAACTTTTTTTTCAATGACGAAGTGAGCTGGTTTTGAAGGGAAATATCCTGAGAAGAGTTTGGGTTCTCAAAACCGAACTTGAAATAATGTTTCTGACTGATAAAAGCAACGTATTTGCAGATAAGTTCATAAAAACAACCTGCCTAGCCCTTCATGCATACTTACTTGACATTTTTAGGAAGTTAATTCATGCTGAAAAAGGAGTTTTGAAAGACTGCCAAGACTACAGTTTTAGTGACATGAAGGAAACAGTCACAAGGAACCTGGCCAAGTTTAGAGAAATTCTAGAGTCTGATTCACATACTGTTAGCTGTATTGTAAATTCCTTCAAATTTGAACTGGCTGATTTGCCTGACGAACTCGAAGGATTAACAGAAGAACATATTGAACAGTGTTCCAACTGTGAAATAAGCATAGAATTGGTGGAAAAGGATAAAATAACTGTTTTATTTCTGTCTTTAAATGTGAAATTTACAAAGATTTTTCTTTTGCGTTATTTCCATGCCATAAAAAAGGACTTTTACTTACTTTTATTAAATAAAATAAACAGGATGCCACTAGTTTGGGGTAAATTAATGTTAGTAATTTTTTTTTTTTGTTAACTCTGAACGTAAACGTAAATTCATTTTTTTATTTGTAAAATATAGTTTCAATATGAGAGAGGTTTTATCAAATGTCTTCTTCTTTGGACGACAATTGAAAGATTTTTTTCTCTAATTTTTTTTGAGTATAACTTTTTGATACTTAACTGTAGAGTAATTGTAAGATAATATATGTGCAAATTTTGAAATTAAAAATAAATATTATTGAACATTTGTCAATGTCTTTTCCCCCTCCCTTCTTTGCCGAGCATCCCGGGTAACCCTTTACTAGTATATATATAATCAGTGATGAACATTTTTGTATTTTTATTATAATGTATAACAGTGAAAGTAAATATTCAAATAAAAAACTCAAAAATGTAAATAAAAATGCAGAAAAAGGGCAAAAATGCAAATAAATCTGGTAAAATCGAATGTATTAAGGTAAAAAACAACTATATATTCAAATTTGTCAATCAAGCAGGACCTTGTTCCATTGAATTATCATCTGGTGCGGCTAGGCATCGTCTTCTTAGAGTACTTATCCAAGAAGCTTCTAAACTCCCTTTTGTTGATTTTGGCAAGGAGTTGAGATAATACTATTAATTTTGTTGAAACTCTATTGTTAATTAATAAACTATATGCTGTTGAAGTTAAAAATTCAAAGTCTTCAGATTTTAATGGACCACTCATTATTATCAAACTATGTAAGCATTTTTGATAGACAGTAAGGTTTATGTCCTTTTGTTTGTTGATCCCATTTTGACGTCCAAATAGATAACAATAGTAGATTGTTCTCCTTAATGTTAGCCTGTTCCGAAATGGTTGAGACAGGTTTGTTTGAAGGGAAAGGATAAAGGATCTTGAACAAAATTTCACCTGCATCGATTTTATCATGAATTTTATGGTGGTAAAACATTCCCTAGTTATTCAGAGACTAAATAGCTAATGCCTACATACAACATTTGCACTAAAACTGAGATGTTAGCGTTCCGTTCTAATAGGTGATAGAAATTTCGGAAGGATGTAGTTATCCACGGAATAAGTATCCTAGAAAAACGACTATGCAAATTCAGGGACAATTTTTGAAATTGGGTAGGAACCAAAAGCCTCTATCCCTCCAGAGGCCCCTGATATTAATATTCATGTAAATGTGAATTCCTACTCTAAAAAGTATATAACTATTATGTATGTCCCTTTTACCTAGTAATAATTGAATTTATTTTGTACTCATTGAAACACATTCACACGCTCTTTGTTTTTTATTTTTGGTTGTAATTTTTTGTATGGATTTAAAGTACTCTACATTGAGTGGATATTTGAGTTAGATAATATGTTTAAAGTTACTGGTTTCAATCAAGGTTTATTGAATTTCTGTTAATCTTGGCTGCAATGTATTTTTTCAATGTCCCCTACATATTTATATGAAAAATACACGAATCATTTATCTTAAGGTTCAATAATTTATATTTAAAAAATGACAGGCAATATTTCAAAGAGATAATACGGTCAATTAGAGGCATTGATCAAATTTCGGAGATAAATTGAAATACCCGAGAGTGTTAACTGTAGTTTAAAAACTCCGTTTGATCTAAATGACTTAATTTGGCTCAAAATTGTCTTGGAAATATAAGTTATTTATTTCCTAATTCTATAAATATGGTGGTGAGTTTGGACTATTTTAAGTACAATTAGCGGCGCCTTTAAAGGATTTATCAGAATCATTTAGTCATTGAAATTAACTATAATGTGTTGGAAAATATATTCCATGTTCAATTTTGAGAAAAACTATGATAGGTTCCTTTTGGGCTGACGTTCTTCAAATATGCAATTTGATTACAATGACTCAGTACTATTAAGAGTTGGTCATGAGTTATATATAATAGGTTTTAATATTTAATTATGACTTAATTAATCTATATTTACATATGGGATTAAGAGAAGAACGATATGATTGAATCACAACGGACATAGTACTTCTGTAAAAATAAAATATTGTATTTTTTAGTCAGCTGAACGATGACCGCTGAATGGAACGCTGAACGGAACGTCAAAATAGCTGAACGCTTACAAGCCTGCTTCTTGAAGAAGTTTCATCATTGCTTTTACTGCAGATTCATCATGACCATGGTGAATAAGACGAGAGACAATTTATGAGTCATTTACTATTTGCACGAAAAATTGTTAGAATTGAACGAGACTTCGTATTTGCTCCTAAATAATGGTAGTAATTTCACTAGATAGACAGCCAAGTTGTGTTGATTCGAAGGAACGTGATGCCCAAGATTATGCGATAGGCGCTGATATTAATGACGACTTGTATTCATTACACTTGGAACTAGAATTGTCGGTATTTGCAATATCATTGCGATTCCTGGGCAGTAATATAAATGTATCACAAGCTCCATTAACGTCGAATGCCAGTGTGAGATTGATCCTTTTCTTTGTCACACAAATTTGGAACAAATATTCGTGTTGCATTTAAGAGAAGGAGGCCTGATATGGCATCAATCGATAAATTATCTCACGCTTTGGAAAAGGTGTTTGCAGGATGATCAGGAGGTAGATCTCTTATGTTTAAACCTTTGACTTTTGAGTGTTTATCAGTACATGATACTTAGAATCTTTATTTGCATGATTTATCAATGCTTGTAGAGCCACATTAGTCAGTTTATTGTTATTTATGAACTTTTTTTTGGGGATCCAAAGCAGGATATCGAGTGAAAACATCCGCCATATTGCAGGGTTTGCTGGGAGTCCATTTTACTACAAAGGTATATCTCGCAAGCTTCTCCTTTATTGTTTCAATTCTTGCATTTTCACTGCATCCATGTTCTTCATATCGAAAATAAACCTCTCTCATAACATCTAGTACCATTGGAGTACAAAAAATAAAATATGAAAAGAACCAAACAGAGTGATCAAAGTCGTTAGATAACTTCACTCTTCATCCAATTGAATTTGCAAAATGTTTTTTTACAGCTTCCAAAATATTTGGCAGAAGATTGACTTTAAGTTGACAATTTTTTGGGGGGGATGGGAAAGGATGTACAGATCTTACATTGATGATGTCTTACTTTAGTATAAATTCCAATTCATTCTTTATTTTTTTAGTGTAAGTTGATTCACTGCTGGCATTTTTTCATCTACAGAGTGTGTGGACAAAATCTGCCGATTCAAAAAATAACAACTACAAGCTTATTTTATAATATTTATTGATAAAATAAAAACTAATATCTTTATTAGGCTATAAAGCCGCTATCTATTCAATGTAGCCGCCGTCTGAGGCCAGATCCGGCTCAATGCGGCTACGAAACCGAGAGCAGGCGTTTTAGATCTGCTCTGCTTTTATCTTACTGAATTTCTCCTTGATGCAGGTGATGAGAGACTGCTTGGTGTTATGGGAGGACCGGTTGGTCCTGTTCTCCACGTAGGACCAGACAAAGTAGTCCAACGGATTCAAATCCGGTGATGAGGTAGGCCAAGAGGAGAAGGGTACGAACGCCAAAGCTTTGCTTTTCAGCCATTCTTGCGTCCGCTTAGCTTTGTGGGCCGGAGCAGAGTCATGCTGCCACATCCATTGTCTGCCGCTGACAAAAGACTTGACACGCCCCAAAGACTATGACAGTGACCGGAAACTTGGTCTTCATGACCCTGGGGACGTCTCTGTTTTTCATGGCTATCCAGCGATAATTCTGGGAGTTGTGGATTTGATCCTGAACGTCCATCGAGTCCGATGACTCCTCCAGCTCCTTCTTGAGACTTCTGACCGTTCTAACTGGCATTGGCAGAAGGCCAGAGATGTCAGCATTGCTTAATTTCATGTGATTACTAAGCATAATCTGAATAGCAGCGCACCTACGATCTCTCTCATTGAACATAATTACTTTTCTTGGGCACCTAAAATGATGCTATCGCTACAAGTGGTGAACAATAACTAAATCCTATGACCCGGGAAAAATTTTAACACCAAAAACAGACGGATCAGCCATCAGCTGATGGAGTAATGATGTCTTTAAAATATAGCAGATTTTGTCCGCGCACCATGTACTTTTACACAGATTTTCATTGGTGACCAACTCATTGGACGAAGTTTCTCTGAAACAATAAAAGCATCAGGCAACTCTTGAAAAATTGACTCTACATTCATAACGTTGTCGGGAAACGTGACTTTGCAGTTCCTTTAAGGAGTTTTGGGTAAGGAATGAAATATAATTGTTTTTGGAAAATCTTTTGGAGTAATGTTAAGTGACACAAAATGATACCATGACCTTAATATTACGTCTAGTTTGTTATGTACATGTGCTGTTTCTTAATCTGTACTCGAAGTTGTGGTTGTTTGCCTCTTCTGTAACTGAAACATCTGCCATGTAAGTCTTGCATTCGTTTTTTAATACAATTGAATTTTTCACCTTTCTTGTATGTTGACAAGGTATTAATGGAGGACTTCCTGTCATCCTATGTATTTTGGAGAGCGTCTGCAGACTTCCATTCAATGGCTACATATACAGGCTCATCTTATGTTGGATCCTGATGTCTCACTTTATATAATTAATGTATGTCTACTTGCTCCTATTCTGCGTCAGGGTCATCTAATTCTTGACGCACATACTAGTCAAGAAACAACTCTCCAGATTCCTGGATGCATTTAAAAAAAAGTATCTTCACTTTAAAATTGGAGTCATTTGATAAAAAATCTAACTCAATTTCTTCAGATATCTGTTCTGACCTTGAATTATGATTGAACCTTTGATCTTTATGTACAGAAGTTGCTGGAATTTTGTGTATAAATATGTGTTTAAATACCCTCGCAGTTCACTAAGACCAACTCAACCCAACTATTTGTAGAGTAATATCATTTATATGAAATGAGCATACTAGTATAAGAGCCTTAAGGTCAAGGATCTTGTTATAACAAACTTATAGCCAAAATTCCTTTAATTTTTCAATAGTTGTATTTTTTTGTTAAAAACCTTTTATCAAGGTCAAAATATAGTACATTTGCACTTAACTTACAACCTTAAAAACAAATGCCGCCATGTTTTGCATTATGACTAAGTTCCGAAAATTTATTGTCTGGAGACAATTCAGGACGATAATACGTTTTCATAATCTTGGAAAATAAAATGGGAGAAAGAAGTTAGATCTATCCTTGAATATTGTTTTCCTCTCCTCCAAAATATACAATACATTTGATTCAATCTACCAATTGTGTCTTGCAAATCAAGTTCCAAAATCAACTGAAGAAGAATAAGCTAATTTGCATAGTCTCCCAATGATTGAAGATTCAAATTCCGAACCCCAATTAATAAAAGTGAAGTAGTTTATTTTCCTTGATGGTTTATTATTGGCCCAAAGAACAGGAAAAATATTTCATGCGGACAATATGTATTTATTAAAGAAAAGATTATAATGTATGTCGAAATTAAATTTATATGCCATTCACTAAAGCGGCTTAAGAGTTTGTAAATATACTTACGCAATATAAAAATCAGTATCCCTTTTGTTGATATATTCTCCATAAGAAAAAAAAAACCATACAACGACTTAAGCAAGCAAAAGGAGCTTCAAATGTTATAAGACTTTGACTCCACATCCTGTAGACAAATTACATCAAGTCTGAGACATAAAAAATGTTCTATAAGACCGTGACATGACTTCCTATTTTTTACTCCCCTTATGTTGAATAATATAACTTTAATAATCCCAAGGCTCTTGGAAAAAATCAGTGACTTTCAGTTTCACTTTTCGCTGTGTACCTATTTAAGTAGTATCCATGGCAAAAAAAAGTTAACATATGCATATAAAACCAACAAAAAAAGATTAACCGTTATAAAATGCTATACCTATGTACAGGGTTTATAATATCTAGTGATACACATTTTATTACCTTCAATCAAAAATGATATTGGTTCAAAATCACGGAGGAGGACAATTTATTTCTGAACGAAGCAAGCTGAGACAGCTGAAAAGAGAAAAGAAGATTCCAAATTTTTTCAAGGCTAAGAAAAATTTGAACAAAATGTTGCTGTTTTCTGATGAAAAAAAATTCCCCGTTAATTTTTCTGTTAATAAACAAAACAGCCGCTACTTCAGAACCGTACATCCAGATAGTATCTCAGCTTTAGTGAGATATGTCTTCAGAACAAAAAAATCAGCCTGAACCATGTACTTGGGTGTTGTAGTGACTGCTTCTAATTTTTGTGGAGAGAAAGGAGCGGCTCAATGCAGATGCTTACATCGAACTTCTGAGTAAGAAAATACTAGATTGGCCCAGAGAAAATGTCGGTGACAACTTTATTTTCAGACAATAAGGAGCTCTATGTCATCACACCTCAAGGACCTAGACCTTCCCGAGAGACAACTTTCCGGATTTTTGGGACCTCATTATGTGGCCACCATCCTCTCCATACAAGAACCCTTCGGAATACTCTATCTAGATGCGTCTGGAGGAGAGGGTGTGTTCTACTCCTCGCAGAAATGTCCAATCATTAGAAGCTTTTATCAAGAAGGAGTGGACTAAACTCGAGTCTGCCTACCTAGTCATGGTCTGCAAGGCAGTTAAGCCTCCTATTGAGGCAATTATTAGAGCTGAGGGCTCACATATTTTTATACATGTTGTGTAAAATACTATTTTCAGATAATTTTGTTAAATAAATTTCTTCACAAAATATCTTGTTTTAATTTTACTCTTAAAAAATTGAAAAAAATTAAATGTGTACCTCAAATAAGATCAACCCTGTGTCTAAAAAAATGTCCTTAACTATCTATTTTGAGCACTTTAACTGTATAATAGAGTTATCAACCTTATCTGGAGATGAAGATATATCCTGTATATTTCGTCTGACCACTGACCATAGATGATAACGCTGGGACAAAATTTGGAGGCCTTTTTATCTTTCTCTTTTTATTTTGGTTCTTTGAGATACATTGATTAATATAAGAACTGATATGATTACTTTATTTGAATTTTCTCTGTCTGATTCATAATTTCTACTTAGTATATCATCTTCGTTAGCAGTAAGTTGTGTTTACCCTGTAATTTTCCATAATTTTTCCTTAACTAGAACTATTTTTACCCTGTTTGAATTTACCAAATAACACTACTCTATGATTATGGAACCAATATTATTTTTTTCACCTTTCTTCATCCATTACATTGTCTTTAAATAATATTTTCTCAGTTGACATTAGATAATCTCTCATTTTACAAGCTGTTTGATACAATTATTTACAAACTGACACCTTTTGCACATCTAATCGATAGACCTACATAGTTGATACAAGTCTTGAAACCTCTAAACCTCGGAATATTACAATTTGGAATCAATCTCAGTACAAAATTTTAGTTATTAAGGTCCTTTAATATGCCATTAATAAAATAATTCCTTTTTTTTACATGGATTAATATTTCGCCAAAATCTTTTAATGTTGCATCGATTACATAGCGTTTAACATCCACATGAGAAAAGTGAATTTGTTTTTGTTTTTTTAAATATAATAGACTTTCAAGATTTGTCTTTATGTTATGATAACGATAAATTCATTATTTGATAATAATTCAAGTTATTTCTAGAATAACCTCTATATGTGTTATTACAACTTGCAAATTAAGCCGTATAAGCCGTACTTTTTCACGTTTGCTATTCGTCACTAATTGGTGGACTTCAATCTTCATACATTTTCCATTTCTTTTTCTATTTGAAACGGTATTTTTGATAAGTATTTATTTATTAATTTTCATATATACATATTACATTAATTAAAAATCATACAAGTTTGTAATCTAAAACAAAAAGCATACTCGACCAAATTATAATTTAAAAAATAAAAAATATATAAATAAGTTAATTTAAAATATTATTTATATCCACTAGCACGAACACACAATCTTAAAGATAGCCGATGAAACATTATATTTTTGTAAATTTATATTTAGCTTATTAATATTAAAATTCTAAACTGAAACGATTTACTATAAAATATAATTATATCATAGGTAAATTTCTATTGTAAAACCTCGTTGTATACAACATTTTTTGTTGTTTCTGTTCCATTTAAAGTAAATATAATCAAATTTGCACCCCCTTTTGACACTTTTTAAAATGCAACGTATAATTGGCCATGTGAAAATATTGATTTTGGTATATATAAAGCAGTTTTTTGACCCTGTGATTTATTTATTGTAATTGCCATTGCTAATTAGCCATATTCCTTCTTCAACCATAATGAAGAAACAAACTAAGATTAAGTCGCTCATCTTCTTTCTAATTCTTATTTAATATACATTCTTCTTTTTTCTGATACTACAATAATTGGTTTTTTGTATTTTTTTTTTTTTTGTGCATTTTCGAATCGGCTACCCATACATTAAAAAAACTTTAAGACACAGGAAATTGATTTTGTTTTAAAAAAAAAGAAACCTATTTGCAAAAAGTCAAACTTGCCTTCCAGAGTCCATGAATCCGTCTGATCAGAATTAAATATAGCGTGACGTACGTAGCTCAAAATTTTGAATAACTTTTATGTTTACCTGAAATAAATATGTTTTGTCATTGTTTTTCTAAGCGGGACATCAGACACAAACAAACATAGATCATTTTAATATTATGTAGGATATAATGAATATGAATGGAGGTATGTGTGTAAATCACGGCTAGGACAATGGATGGATTTTGCTGAATTTTGAATATAGTTTCTTATGGCTCCAGAAATGGTGCCAGTAAACATTATTTCGGCCTTCAAGTCCATGGCGGCCTTAAAATGGAAGTGTTTAGTATTTCATCTGTACAACCTAAGGGTCAGGATGTATTTTGGATATTAGTAACAGCAGAAGTATTTAATCTGCCTCAGGAACACCAGCTCACATACACAACCCGTGAGCGGGGGTGTATTTTAGTATATTATAAGGGGTTCTTGGTGCTAGTAAATGCAGCGGAAGTCCAGTTTAAACTGCCTTGATATTTGGTACTTAACCATTCTGAAGTGTGAGGATTTCAAAAATGAAGTCAAAAGTAGAATATTTAAATTTCTTATGGTTAAGTAACAAATTTCAAGGTAAACTATTTTAGAGAAAAAAATATACAAGACAAAGTAGCGTCCTGTAATAAGATATTAAAGCGTTGTGAAAGTTTTATTTTATTTTGATCCATTTTCAAAATGAAATATTTTGCTCCGGAGAAATTTAAAAAAGCACTGGACGAGTATATATGTCTCATGAAGCACTCAATATTATGTGCTGAAATTTGGCACACTTAATCTACACATAAATTTGAGCATGTGTGCCAAAAATCATCCACATCTTAGAGATGTCCTGTGAAAGTTTTATTTTATTTTGATCCATTTTCAAAATGACCTTTGATATTTGGAGGATTCTTGATGCTCAAGGATGGGCAGCGGAGAAATTTAACTTGACTTGGTTCCAACAGTTCACCTGCACATCGTAGGGTATATTACAAGGGTTCATTGGTGCTTAGAATCGTGGCGGCGACAGAGTTTAAACTGTACTTTGATTACCCACTCAATTTTCGACCTATCTTCATACCCCATCGAGGGACTCAGTAAAGTTTATCCAGATTTTGTCCCCCATCGGGGTAATTTTTAAACATTGGTATAATAAATAAAAAGAGATCTCCAATAATCTCATTAGGATCTCCCTGGACTTTTTTGTAAAAATGCAGAACGTCCCTACTCCCTAGTCTGAAACTCAGCCATTTTTAACGTGTGTCATTGAATCGGTTCTTCAAAATGTTATTTGGATCAATAAGTATAACTGAACGATTAAAATTTTAAAAGAAGCTCGATCTTTTATGTGTGTTATTTTTTGTAATTCGTTTCACGAAAATGAAATGTTTTTTTTCCTGCCATTTTCCGTAACATATTTTAAATTGCATTGAAAAATGTGTTTAGGAAATGAATACAAGCTATTTTTGAGTACTTATTAATAATTTAACAGGCAAAGGTTCACATCTATGGAAATAATATGCTGAAGGTCCTGTTTTTTATAAAGATGATAGTATCATAGTTATTTTAATTGAATATCCCATTTTAAGAGTTTTCAGTAAAAAATTATTAAATGATAAGTCTTGGGTAGAACCCTATTAAAAATTGATCTTAGCTCTAGAAAAAAATAAAATTAAAAATTGTAAACTGCGCATAAAAAACCTCACACACCCTTCTTAGATCGGGTCTCACATATTTTTGTCATTGGCACTATCCAAGGCCTAAAATTTGAAGAGAGGGTCATTGTATGTCAAATCAACGAGGGTATATCACCTGCCCCTCTCAGATTTGAATGATTTTTGGCACACAAGCTGAAATACTAGAGTAAATTAAGAGAGCCAAATTTCAGCAGATAATTTTGAGTCGTTTCTGAGATATAGATACTCGAATCAAATTTGTACTTCACTATTTTGAAGTACGATGACTCCAAAAATGAAATCAAAATTAGAATATTTAAATTTCTTATGATCTCAATTTTGATTTAAAAAAAAAAAATCTGAATACAACAGCATGTACTTGATCGACAATAAAAAAAAATACCCAACTCTTATCAATATGAAACTTTAGCAACATGTTACATAGAACTAGGGGTATCACTGTGCCAAAAAACGTGTTGGCTCTTTTATCATAGCTCCCAGTGTGGGATCTCAAAGTTAGGTTTCTTTTCTCCGGAAATTTGGTCATTTTTACTGACGTTTTTATATCTTAAACTTATTGTATCATTTATATAAACTGAAAAAAGAAAGCTGAACAACAGTAATTCATATAATTGATTAGAAGTTAACAAATTAAAAAAAATATATGAGTAGTTTATAGTATATCATTTGTTTTTAATGTTGGACATGATGTTAAAATAGTTTCTTCACTCTTTTTTTTAAAGTTTAAACTGTTGTCCTTTCGTTTTTGCTTCTGTTGTTATCACAATGGCGTCGATAATCCCCTTTTAGGGGTTTAAAGCCCCCAAGTGTTTCTAAATCCCTGATCCGCCCCCCCTCTTATTTAAGCAATTGTAATGTTGTGTTCATAATTTTTCGAGCGAAGCCTTAAATGATGAAAGCTAGAACCGCTCCTGATCCCACATATAATATATATTGGGAACCCAACATATATGATGTCTAGAAGGTCAGATGAGAAGGAGTTAAACTGTGATATTTTTATATCTGTAAGTGGAGATGGATAAGTAAAATCAAACTTAATAAATTAATTAGATTCCTCTCTATGTCTTTTGCTAGCAAAGATTGGCTGAAAATATTTAAAGTACCTTTATCTAGAATGGTCTTTGCATCTTTAGACCACTGCTGTATATTTTCTTGCAATTGATCCCCATTACTTTTATCAAAATATGCGACATGATATCATCTATAACATCTTGGCAGAAGTTGAAGAAACAAATTGGGCCAAATATTTGATCTTCTAATGGTCGCTGCAGAATAGCTCATGCAACCAATCTTTTCATCGTTCCAACAATTCCATCAAAATGTGATACAACCTGACCTGTGGTAAAGATTGACCAGGAACATCTAACACCAAAGTCATCAAAATGCTGGCAAAGGGTCAAAAAAAGTTTACAGATCTTATACTTACCTGCACGACCAACAGTAATGTAATGTACTTAATATAGGGTTTTCAAAGATAAACAAACATTTGGGGGACTTTTAAACCCTTAAAAAGGGATTATTGGACCCATTGTGATAACAGCAGTAGCTGTCAAATTTACAACAGTGCAACATCAATAAGATTGATACTTTATATAAAGAGCTAGTTGGTGCTCAATACTCTTATTGTTACAAAATTTATTCAAATATGTTAGTTTTTTCGTAATAACTTTATTTAAGAAAAATGAGAGATGCATTATTCGATCACCATTCCAGTTATTTCTTGAATAAAGTCTAGATGAGATGTGATACGTGCATATCCATTGATACCTCCAACACATTTAGGATTAGTCACAAATCGGTTGACTCCAATTTGCATATACTTTCCATCTTCCATTTCGTAGTTAAGAAGGCCATCGCTGTCACCAAAACAGATAGCCTTTCCTGGATTTGAATCAGTACAGATAACACCTCGCCAATTGCATTCAATAACTTTTACATTTTTAGCAAAATATAATTCGGGGTAAGTTGTTCTATCAAAACTATTAATACCCCATCCCGTTATGGTTGTTGATTTGCCAACAAAAGTCTCATTAGCATCTTCACGTGTTGGTAAGCAAACGGGTCCGACATATTCATTTAATTCCAAAGGGCTCTCCAATTCGATTAAAGCAAAGTCTCCAGTCGACGATATGTGAATTTCAGAACTTTTTCGGGTTAGCATATATGGTTCATATCACCATCTGCAATATTATGAGCCCCAACACGAACTTTGGCACTCTCAAGAGATATTATACAATGCTTAGCAGTTATAATCCAATTTTCATCCAAAACAGAACCAGTGCAAGCACCAAAGTTATATACACAAGCTAGCCATAGAAACTGATGCCTTGCTGCTTCCTGTCTTCCAACAGTTTTTGAATCCACTAAAGGTTTGTTTTCCGAACCACAAGTATCTGGATGTTTGGGATTAGCCAAAGCAGATGCAATTATAGCCAAGAATCCTAATATCCTCATGGGTACGTAAACTGATTCAATATAATATTTGGTTTCTTTTTTCTGAGCATATTTATACAAAATTGACTAATGAGAAAAATATCTTTATCAATTTCTATAAATAAAAGGATTATTTAATAAACTAAATTAATATTTATTTATTTTTCTAAAAGTAAAATTAAAGCGCCTAATTACCTGTATTGTACGACGCAAAAAGAAACAGAAAAAAGGCCCAGAAGTTAGTTTGTAGAAAGCCAAATCAATTCATTTGTCTCTTAGAGATGATATTTGCTGGATTTTCAATACTGATGTTATATGTGTGATCAGAAACAACGCTACCTTTCATCATTAGCAGGGTGTGCTTTGCCAAAAAAGATTATCAACACACCAACATAATTACTTATTTAAATAACTTTATTTTTCAAATACAGATATTATTTTTTTGGAGGCAGAGAGGGCTAAATAAATATTTGCGGGGTTGAACCCCTAAAAGGGGCTAGTGACGCCATTGTGATTATAAAACACATAACAGTGACAAAACGACAGTTCCAAATCTTAAAAAGTTATGAACAAACGGTTTTAAAATTCTGACAACTGATGTACAATGTATAACCTACTCATATTTTTTGAAGTTTGTACTCTTCTTGTCAGTTTTATGAATTACTGTAGATCAGCTTTCTTTTGTATATCTATTTAAATAATAAAATATGCTTGAGACATAAACACGAACATAAAATTGACAAAATTTCCTAAGAAAAGTAATCTAACTTTAAGATCCCACGCTGAGAGATATGACAAAAACAACCTAGTTTTTAGCACTGTCGTACCCCTTAAAATATGTTACCAAAGTTTCCTTTCCATAAGAAATTGACTTTTTTCTAAAATTCGTGATCAGGTGTATTTCAGATTTTAAACAAAATCAAAATTGAGGTGGTAAGAAATTTTCAATATTCCATTTTAGACTTCTTCTTTTAGAGTCCTCACTCTTCAAAATAGTCACGTACCAAATTTCAATAGGTAAGCTCTTTTGTATAAAAAATATACAAGAAACAGTAGCGTACGTTAATAAAACATTAGAGCAACACTAAAAATTATGATCTTAAAAGGGACTAAAACGAGTATATATCTCATGAACGACTAAGAATTATGTGCTAAAATTTGGGATACTTGACGTACTCATGAATTTCCGAATGTGTGCTAAAAATTATCAAATTATGGTTGGGTTACATGCCTTGTTTGATGTGATAAGGAATGCCCCTTCCAGGAACTCTGAAGCACACTGTGAAAGTCTTCAAGGTGAACCGTGATTGTCAGCCAAAATAACGATTTTTTTTGTATATTTTTAGTTGTATATCTTGGCGAGGAAGTCAAATTTTAGGCTAAAATACTTATTTATGTTAATACAACGCAATTCCTCCTAGAAATCCATATTATTTATTTTTTATGCATTGCATATAGATATCTTTATATATATTTACAAGTCTCATATGAATAAAGATAAAACAAAAATGAAAATTGCGAAATTAAGTCACTCCGAATTTTACACCCGTTACCATATACATCTGCCAAACAAATTATATTTTTTTATCAAAGATATTATCCCACGAATGAATTTAAGTTTAGAAAATGCTCGCGGCTAATATTATTATGGAGTTGCATCTATGCCCAGTCATTAGTCTGCAGTTGTTACTAAAATCAAATAATTTAATAACACGTTTTTGTAGACACACTATTATAAGAAAGTTCTAAACTTAGCTTCTGGTAAAAAATATTCTTATGTTACAACTTAAGAAAATGCAAACTCATGAAAAAATCATCTAAGACACGCTATATTAGAACTATCAGGGACTCCACGGCCTACAATTCAAACAACATTAATTAATTTTGTCCTACCTGGTGGACAGTCCCAGGTGAAGTTTTAGAAAATTATAATTAATTGATGTAGTTTTGGAAATAGTCTATAATAGGTAATGTAAAAGATACTGAAATGAAAGCTAGAATTGTAAGAGTGTTGTTCGTGAGATCAACATTTTGAAATTTTATTTTGCTGTTACCCAGGAAAAAGTATTTTAAATCAAACGGACAATTTGAGTAAGCACTTCAACGTTATGATATTTCTGAAGCGAAATGACACAAATTTACATAGCAAATTGTTACTCTTCTATCAGAATCCCGAAGCAGTGAAATGTATTACCTCTTTTGACAACACGTTTTTAAATGACGATCAATGTTTGTTATTTGTTATCCTAAACTTCAAATAAAAAATATAGTATCTCCTATTCAAATGAAATTAAAAATTTGGAAGATCATATTGTCAATTTTCATGATTCACACAAAACATGTTTCCCTCAAATATATTACAAAAATTTTTTTATCTCGTGCTATCTAACCACATTTTAACATTTATACTGATCTCCAAGAAAGTTTATTAAAATCAATTAAAGGAGAAAGTCTTCCTGAAGTACAAATATACTAAATTAATAAATTTTCTTCCATCGAATTAAAACTTGGGTATTATACAAATAAATTGAATTATTAGCAATGTAATCACATATTCTTAGGAAATTGGATTAAAGTAATCTAAAATAAACCACCTCAGATTCTCGTCAAAAAAAAGTTACAAGTTCTGTTTACAAATACTCAACCGACCAAATTGAATTGACAAAGATCGGAAATGATTTCATTGACAACTGTCAATGTAAAGTTAACATTTTGATTATCACAATAAAGACAATATTCATCTTGTCTGGGTTTTGTTCTAAAAAATAGTTTATTTAGTTCCCTGGATGCTATCGATGTTAATTAAATTTATCAAGGATTGATTCTAAAATACTTTTCAGAAATTCCACAGTAGAGTGAGTGTGAAATAGCGCAAGATTTAAAACTATTTTTCTTTGTTACTACTTTGATCAGATTTCATTTGTCTTTTCAGTGATTATAATTCATTTGAATTTTACGAAATGTAAACTACTATTTCGAAACCTTAATATAATTGATTTAGTCTTATTTATGAAGGTAGTTATGATATGAGATATCTTGAATTCGATGTTTTAGCCATGCAATGATATTATAACTTAAATACCCGTCAGCTCTATTAACAGGGACGTGTTGCAACCTTCCTGAAATTTTGGCAAATTTTTTATCGTTTCCATTACTAAACCTACCAGCTTGATTAAAGAAATATTAATGTCAAAATTTTATCAAAAAAAGAGGTTATTTGTTCAAAATTTAGTATCGTACAATAAGCTTTTTTCTCCCCAAAATTCAGACAGACACCCTTGATTTAAGGGAATTCATTCATTGTCCGTCCATTTCTATCTTAAAACTATGATAACGGAACTGCAATTGGTGGAGCCGTCTCTTTATTTTTACAATTACTGTAAGAATCGTCTTGGCAGCCCGTACGCCCTAGTTATAACTTTGCTATCCAAAAACAGCTATTGCTCTTTCTTATACAGGTTGAGTGCTTCTGGGGAAAATTTATATTATACTTATGATATGAGGCTTAATGGAGTGATAAAAGTTCCAATAGATGTTCGATGTATAAAAAGAGCCAATTAGAGACTTTTTTTGATGGAAATTGCAAATAAGTATTTTGTAGCACATTAGATGGTAAAAGGACCCACATTTATTTTACTCACTAAGAAATTATTAACAACACTGGAGAACACGAAAATTCTACCATGAAATGAAGACAAGAATATAATTTATCTTTGAGTGCAAAATCCAAAACTGATCCCAGTTTGTATTTAGAACGTTAGGTTTCAAAAATATCTGTGATCATACATGGATGATCAAGTTAGAAGTATCTTCCTTTGGTTTTAACTCTTGGAGAACATAGGTAAAAGTCCACTTCTTCCGATTGCAATGAATAAAGAATGATCTTAAGCCTTAACAATACTCAAATTAAAATTACATCTAAATTATTTACCATCCAGAGCATTTTATCTTAATCTGAGTGTAAACTGTTCCCGTCATAGTTTCAACAATTGAATATACCCTATTCATTATTATATATAGATTGGGCCTAATGAAAGGAGTTGACTTTATTCTCGTTTGAGGCTTAGCTTGGTTTGGTTTTCTAATTCGGAAAAGTTTTCATTCGGGCATCCTCCCCAACGGTAATTCTTGTTGAGGATAAAGTCTATCGGATCCCTTCTTTTGTCCTAATTATCAGGGAACATGGAATTCTTTCCATCTTTCATAAATGAAGATCAATCTTAGCAAATGAAAATAGTTTAAAATTTGTTGCTCCATTTACATAAATACTTCTGAATGTTATTTTTAATATCATTTAATTTTATGACTATACCTTATGTATCATATTAATGTTTTATTAATAATTTACATTTTACTTTATTATACAAACATATGCTACATCCAGTATCTTATTTTATTCATTTGGAGTTGTAGTGTCTGAAAGAGGACGTATGACTTGACACTAAGTAATTCAACATCTATATTTTATAACTTATTTATAAATATAAAATTTATTACTCTTTAGCGGCAATATTTTTTGTTAGAAAAATCTATCATATGAACACATTGACATGTCAAATATACTAATAGCAATACCAAATATAATTTTTGAAAAGAGTAGATATATATTGCTATATTTTTATTTAATAGTTTATGTTCCATTTATTTTATTTTATTTCTTTTTTGCATATTCAACTTCAATTCAATCTCATTTTATGCACAAGCAATAGTTGGTCACCATATGCACATCTTATATTTCTCCGCAACGTTATTACATTACTATTAAATCTGGATAAAATCTTTCTTCCTATTCAACACTTATGTCTTACATCACCTAGATTATCAGGAAAGTTTTTAATATGGGTATGAATAAAATGAAGTTTGATACTCATTTTACAACATATTGCTCAGTAGTCATTCATCTGTATCTGTACTAGCTATTTGTACTTAGTTGCTTTGTAATTAGATATAGATATTTGTGAGGTATAAAGTAATTTCCCAATTACATCCAAAGAATTTCTTTTGGAGGTGAGGACGGCCTTCGAGTCCATTTAAACCTTTGCTATCTGGGCTTATTTTCTGTTGCCTGTTCCTAATCATGGACTGAAACCTTTTCTTTCATTATACTCATGCTCTTCTCAAGCTTGCCTGTGTTTCTGCTTTCAAGCCATAGCTATGATCAGGTTCCGGCTTAAACTCAGAGGTTTGGTTTTGAACAGAATCTGGTTTTATTTACTTTTTGGCCTTTGGTCATGTTTTTGGAAGGAAAAAAAACATTTCTTGTTCAAGATGTTGAAAACCGTAGATATATAACTCGTTTATAACTTGCGTCATTCTATACTCTGCCATAGATACTTATTTTGATAAAGTATATTTATTCCATTTGTATAATAATTAATAACTGTTATCTAAATAATAACTAACAATTATCATCAAGAAAAATACAGAAAGCTATCTACCGTATGTTTTGTTTTTTTCTTTCAAATTGATCTTTCTCTTGTGGCAAACGAGGTTGAGAGGAGATAGAAAATCTTGGTGTGATCTTTCTAAGAGAAAATAACTAAAATTGATTCAGTAAAAGTATCAACACGAACTTAATATTTAAATTTATTACGTATTCTTTTCCTCAAGATATTAATCATATTTAATGCTCAATATAATTTAACAGCTTCCTTTATAATAGGCTCGATCATTAAATGACATCATTAGGATCTTGAATGAAGAATATTAAAATTCTAAAGATGAGAAACAATGAAAGGTAATTAGTCGTTAATTTTTTTTTTCAAGTTTTACATTTCAGTTGTAATACACTAGTCAAGTAATTCATAATGTTCAAATCCTGGACCTTCTACGGACTCATGATGGTAAATATTTTTGAATAATAAATAAAAGTAAAACTTTATGGGGTTATCATATTTCGTGTATCAATTTGATGATCAAGTTTATCCTAACATCTTATTGCATAGTCCCTGAATACTGTAGACGTAGAATCATATGATCTCTTATTTTGTGGTAAATTCAAAGGATTAAATGATGGATCCGACCAGGATGATTACATGTCTAATTTCAACGATAATTGCATGGAAAATGGCGTCTATTATTGTAGAATTGTTGGTGGAAAAATAGTTCATTACGATATTCCATTTTTTGCTCTTCTCATAATAAAATCAGGAAAACAACTAGGAGATGGTAACAACCATATATAAATATTAGGTTGGGTAAAAAGTAATTTCGTATTTCCCACCCTTATTTAAAAAAATAAAAAAAGAATATCATGTCATTATTGGTCACATTGTATCATACGTGAAGGTGAAGGTGTGAGTGATTACAACACATTATTCTTGACCAGTTCAGTAGTGAATTATCGTGCGTCAAATATGGAGGTCTCAAAGGAAGAAATGAACTATATTTTACATTTTTACTATCTGAAAGGGAAAAACTCGTCCAAAGCAACCTAGAAAATTTGCAATGTAAATGGGCCGATATTCTTTCAGTTTGTGTTGCACAACTGTGGTTCGTGCAATTCTTTTTCTCACTCAATTCGGCATTCTACTGTGAATAACTCGACCGTTTGAAACTGGCGATCGAACGGAAGTGGCCATCATTGGTGAATAGGAAAAAACAAGACATCATCAAGACACTGCAATGCTGCACACATCTTTGATGACGCGCAAGAAGCTCCAGGAGTCCAGATAGGAAGTTCTTATGCATCTATCCTATAGTTCAGGCCTGATACCAAGGGATTACTACCTTTTCCTGTCTATGGTCACAACCCTTGTAGTCTAAAAATTTGGCCTCAATAGAAACCTGTAAAAATTGGTTGCCTGAGTTTTTTTTCAATAGAGATAAGGTAAATGATCCTTGGCAATAAGTTATAGAACAGAACGGGGCATACTTTGGTTAAATCGGATGATTCTAACACTTCTAATCATCTGATTGAAATCAATTGAAATATACGAAATAACTTTTTCCTCAACCAATTATTTCAAAACTTGTTCAAAATTTTATGTATATGTTATATACAATTTGTAAATTATCTATTATTATTGTGAATATAATTAGCCTTTCATTGCGGATCAACTGTTATAACACCAAGACTCCTACTTTCGGCTGCTCATTGTGTTTGTCAAGATTTATATACAGACTGTATAAAAGGAGAGCATGGACTAATTCCAAAGGATGAAAAAAAGATAGATAAGTTATATTCATAACTCAATTGCATGTTGCAATGAATAACAAATTTCTTCTTTTATTTTTGTTTTTTTACTAATTCTAACATTTAATTTAAATTATTCTACATATGATAGCTATTATTGGTCTCTCCAGCACAGAGGATATTGAATATGTTGAGAAATCGGAACGGCTTCTAAGACATGAGCGAAAAATAATAACGTTTATTGCTCATATGAAGTACAAAGCTTTTCAGCCAAATGATATTGCAATTTTGAAAATGGATAGAGATCTACCCAATGATTTGAAAAGCGCTCCAATTTGTTTATTTTACGCGGGCCTATTTCCAGATAACCATTCAAGTAATTCAACTTAACTGGCACCGGAAACATAGGGACAAGGTGCCAAAATTTTGCGGAATTTTTAATGATCAAAATGAAATAAAAAATCTCATACCTTAACAAATTAAAATGTCACAATTCAGGGACGTCCGTAAGATTATATTTATATATTTTTTGGGGGGGGGGGAGCTTGGTTTTGGAATTTTTGGAACAAAATTTGAAAAATTAAATTATTACAAAAAAAAAATTTTAAATTTAAATAACAACTAATGTTCAATTTTTTGGGAATTTTTTTGAAAAATCCATAGTTTATTCTAAAAAAATTAAAAAAGTTTCGCAACGGTTCGTAAAAAAATAATTTTTTATAAAGAAAAGTTTCAAATATGAAAATTTTTGCGGAAAAAAATGAAATTTCAAATATTAAAATTTTTTGGAAAAAAAAATCAAAAATGAAATTTCACATATTAAACTTTGTGGGAAAAATAATCGAAATGACACTGCTGCTTACAAAAGATTGAATGTTTTACAAATACAAGATTAAAAGTTTTAATTTTTTAGAAGAATTTCAAAAATCTTTAGCTATTTACAGAAAATTAAACTTTTTGGAAAAAAACAAAATAATCTTAATTAGGGGGGGGGGGCTACAGCACCCCAAGCCTTCCCTTCTGCGGACGCCTCTACAATTTGAAGATTAAGAAAAAAGTTTTTAAATTTTATTCCTTCCATAACTTTTTACTCTAAATTTTTGTCAAAAAAGTTTTTTTGAAAAATATTTCTTCATTAATGTGTAAAAATTGTCAACCTCCCCCAACACACCAAAAAAAAAATGGAGACGCCCCAGATCACGTCAACATTCCTCCGCCCTCCCCCACTTGCAAATACATTCTGGGGCCAGTTGGCATAGCAAATTTATGGCAATTTTTTTGCAACCTCAAAATTTATTTATTAGATCTACATAATTTATTTAGGGCATCCTTGAATGGTCCTCCCCATTTTCAAATTTCTAACTTGTATAACTCTTATAATATCATTTTCAGATCTAAACGCAACTGTGATTGGATTTGGTCATAGATGGAGTAGACGCACATGTATGACTGATGCTATTGGCCCTCATCCTTATAGGAGCTGTTCTTTTCCATATTGGGCGTCCCAAATTGATATGTTCACAGGGAAGAAGTTGAAAAAAGTCCAGTAAAATATGTAGTTGTTTCCTATTCTGAATACATTAATAAGTTTGAATCTTTCAGGTATAACAAATGTAACCATTTCCCAAATCCAAGCAATTTAAATCCAATTTGTCGAAAATTTAATCTCTTTTATCAAAAGTAATTTAATGTTTAAAATATGGATATTACCAAGGTTAATAGAAATACAAGGTTAGACCATTATGTAATTGGGCTTGCTACAATTTTCATTCGGATGTATTGTACCAACTACTGGGCAAGACAGGCAAATTTTGACAAAACACGCAACCATTCATAGCTATG
Source organism: Lepeophtheirus salmonis (assembly GCF_016086655.4). Lineage (NCBI taxonomy): Eukaryota > Metazoa > Arthropoda > Copepoda > Siphonostomatoida > Caligidae > Lepeophtheirus > Lepeophtheirus salmonis. The sequence goes on from NC_052132.2 coordinate 30,635,427, forward strand.
ACATCACTATTGCTAGAATTTTCAATTTAATGTACTTTACCAACTGTTGGGCAAGAAAAACAGATTTTGATCATTAAAAAGACAGAGTCAAATATCAGTGGTACATGCGTTATAGTATAACCTTGTATTTCTATTAACTTTGGATTATGCTTATTCTTAAAGTTGTATAAAGTATGACCGTTCCGTGTGTAAGATTTTTTTCTATTGGATAATTTGAAGAGTGTTTTTTTTTTTCTAAAGCTCTCAACATAATTATTTAATTTTTGAAGAGAGGCCATCAAAGTATAAAGTAAGAACTGGTGCGTATACTCATGGACGACAAAGAGCAAAAAAATTAGATTTGCTCCGGAGTTATAGATGAAAGTCTTTGTTAGACACACTAAGAGTAGAATTGAGGATCGATATCGGATTAATTCTAAACTAAATCCTCGCTAGATATGGAGCGGTATTTGTGTTTATTCCCTTTCTCTCCTGACTCTGTGTAACCATGACAGTGAAGCTCCCACCTTCCAAAATTTGTTCAAATTGTCAGTATTACCACGTTCATTTTCGTTTTTTATAATTTTTCCATATTTTATACAATTTTAAAGTAATCCCTGTCCATTCATTTATAATAATCCAAAGTTACAATAATATATTTTAGTGAAATCAATGAAGACTATTCAACCGTTGATGTGGTAATGTCTAACAATAGTTGGGTTAGATGTTATACGGAAAATGATTTAGGAAATGGATGGTGTGGTATATGTAACTCCTTTGAGTGCCAGTTAGGTAGAGATATTCCAGATGGAGATGAAGATTGGAGCTGGTGTGCAAGAGATTGCTCAGGGTCTGATGTAATTCATAGTCATTCAGGTACACTGGATTTGCAAACAGTGGATGTTGATTTATTAACGGATGAGGAATGCTCTGAATTTACACAAAACTTTACTACTGTTAATACTACAATTGAGCTTTGTGCTGGTTATAAACACTATATTTCAATGCCTACGAAGTACTCCTATATAGTTCTTCCAAATGGCACTGATCATTTTCTAAAAATATCAGATACAATTAAGACGAACAAATGGATATTAGGAGGAAAGGATGCGTGTCAAGGGGACTCGGGGGGACCTTTATTTATTACACTAGGTGAGTTCTTCATATAAGTAGATAAATACATAAACTTATTTGAATGCAATCCACTGTAATATTCAAGGTACCAGCGAAGACACGAAAAGAGCTTTTTTTGATTGGAATAGTTTCTAGAGGTTCAGGATGTGGATCGCATGGAAACCCTGGGATTTATACTAGAGTGAATGCTTTTCTCCCTTGGATAAGAGAAAGAATGCTTATTTTGAATAATGCAACTGAGCAAGAATTCCTTACTCCTCCTCTCAAGCCCTCGTAATAAAAAAATGCATATGTTTATTTAAGTTCCTAATTTCGAATCAATTTAATCTAATACACGTTAATTGTTTAAAAGTAAAAAAAAAAAAAAAATTCCTTAATGTCTTTAAATTCCATTTTGAAATAGGAGAATCATTCGTTTATATATTATTGATATTCCCAAATTCGACAAATATTTGTAATTCTAAACTTATTTTATTCGAGTATAAATGTTTTCGTTGCATTAGGGTAGCGCAAATATTTATTTTTATTTTTCTAATGGTCACGAAAATGAAGGAGGAAATACATTCGATCTTGTTTTGACTCCAATGTATTTGTATACTAACAAATTTTAACAAAGCTACTCTCAAGATAGGTTATAAGAGTATCGATGGAACAGCGAAGGTACAGTGAATATGCCCTGAATTATAGACCTAAATTAGCATACCCAACAACCATAATGCGACTACGATATTCTACGGTATTCTAGTACATATATGTTGAAATAAATATAAGAACATTTGTGTCTTCGAATATAAAAATAACTACATATAAAATGGGTCATTCTAGATGATAATTTACAATGGAAACAAAGATATTATTTTCATGACATATAAAAAAAGTATTTTTATTTTAAGAAAGTTTCATTAGGAATCTAAGTGGTTATGTCATGATATCAGCATTTGTCCAAATAAGTGGGGGGGGGGGGGGAGGTCACATAAATGAAAATAAAAGCTTGTCTTAAACAAATCAACTATTATCTATTAGGTAGAACAATGGCTAGAACAATAAGCAACATCTCAAACGAGAATACAGAGATAATAATTTAATCATTCATTATTTAGATCTTCTCTTTATAGGAACTAGCGGTAGTTTCACCCATTGCTCGCAATTATCAAGGGCTCATGAAAATGAACTAAGTACTTTAACGTTTAGCTATATAGCCTTAATTATAGGTAAGTACTTCTGAAGTACATAATAAGGCAAAAATGCAACTAGGTATTGTACATTACCTGAATGACTTTTTTGACACCCCTGGCAATAAATGAAAGTGCAGATACGAATACTTTTACTATTCTTTATGACGTAATTTATTGTAAGCATTTCTATGTGAATGTTCATGACATGTAAGGACGTCACAAAAAACAATAAACTACTTTGTTTGCTCATTCATGGAATTGTAAATACAAGGAAGTCTATTGTCATTTTTTTTTTTTTCAACTTGACTCATAGATCCTTCTTTAATGAACTTTATACATTTACAGTAAAGTATTCGATTATAAATTGTGTTTCCACAGATATTTTTTTTTTTTTTGTTGGTAATTCTCGTGGAATATACTCACTCAACGATTTCTGTGATAACTGGTATGTAATTAGTTTTTGTTGAAAAAAATATCATATATTTTATATAACAAAAATGTATTGATGAAAAATATATTTCCCCTTATTTTGATATTATTTATTACTAATGGTACTACCCGCTTTGCTTGCATAAATTAGGAGTCGGCTTAGATAAAAGTTTTACTTCTTTTTATATAAAAGATAACTCTTCTACAAATCCTCAGTGTTACTCTTCGATTTTCACGAACACACTCATACGTAATTACTCAATGCTTAAATCAATTCATGGGTTATGTCCTCAAAAATGAAAGGCCAATAATAACAGTTTGATATTTTTTTGGGCAAAGGATGAGTACTCCAGTCTTAAGAACACTGACTAACAAACCAGTACTCCCTGTATGCTAAATACAAAACGCCTGGGAGGTTTAATTCACTTTTACATACCAGCGTTGATATTTTATTCAAATCTGAACATTTACTAAAAATGTGTAAGGATGGCGATGTATTTACATAAGAGGGAAATAACAAGAACTTACACTATGTATACATACTTGATACTTCATGCACACGCCCACTATATTTCATTAATACGACTAAATTGTTATTTTTAGATAAAAATATGTATAGGATATATACACATTAAATGAAATGTCCTCAATCCTGCAATATTTCATTAATACGACTAGATTTTTATTGTTATTTTTTCAGTCTAAATTTCTTTCTTATATTTATCATGTGGCTGACTATACACCCATTGACTGTTTTTATACATTCCTACAAACAGACAAACTTTTTTATTAATCAACATTCTACACTTAAAATAATAATTGAATCATATAGAAAAATGAAAAATGCCGTCTTTATTGCAGATTTCTAGAGTTCCATGTCCTATATGATCAATTTTACAAACATAGAACTTATAAAATTTAGATTAATTGTGATTATTCATCAAAATATCCAGAAAAACGGATACCCACCAATAAATAAAGATCCGAATACTTTGTTTTTAATTTTACCCACTGACAAGTAATTAACCGAAGGTGACTCATTTTGGGAGTAAGATGTGATTATTTTTACACTTATAGTATCAGCCGTTTTTTTAGCATTACTTTTATATTTTTAAGTCTTCTTTGTTTCATTCATGCATAAGTAAATATGTAATTTTTTTATAAAGTATTTAAGAAACCCGTTACTAAACTTTCAGTCATGCTCTAATTATGTATAATCATAACTCATTTTCCAAAAAATATACCAGATAGTTAATTATTTTTTAAAGGAAAAACCATTTGTTGCCTTGCATGTTCTAAAAAATAATTGCTTAGCACGATTCCGGATTTAGAAACCAGTATATTGGGGAATGCTTCTGACTATAATAATATTAATTAGCTTATACATACAGAGTCAATAATGTATTTTCATGTAATAGTTAAGTAAACGATATCTCATACTTAGAATAAGCAATAGAGCGTTTTCATTGATATTTTTACTTCATAAAATAGACAAGCATACAATAATTCTTGATGAAACTCAATCAAATAGCTTTAGGAATAATAATAACAAAAAGACACAACACCTACATTGAATACTTCAGTGTACGAGTTGGAATCGTGGACTTTTTCCTAACAATACAATAGTGTAAACTTTTCCAAGAAAAAACAGAGTACAGCATTGAGTCTTGATCACAGACTTATTTATTGATATATCTTTCTATTTTTCAAAATGATTTCCTTTAGCTGCTACCATGGCCTGCAACCTGAGCCTAAAGGCGCTGAAGCAATTTTTGATGAAGGTCTCGGACATGGCCTTCCACTCCTGCTTGACAAAGTTATTCATTCAAATTCCTCTGAAGGGTAGCATGGGATCTCTTTTGGACTATGCCCAAAATCTAAAGTCGACGGGGAAAAAGTGTGTGAACAATTATGAACTGTTGACATATTATGCTCCAACCATGTTAGTAATTTCTGGCCTCTTGATCTAGTTGACCTTAGTTGCTGTTGAAAGTAGTTGTTGATCTCTTTGGATACATAAGGCCTTCCCCAACTCCCTAACCCTAATCCCTAAGGTTAAAACAGACTCTATTATTAGATATCGAAAAAAAAGAAGGAGCACGCAAATCAACAGTTTTTCTTTTCTATTCGCTATACAATTATTTTTACTTGAAACACATCCCCTCTTTACTATGCGATAGAGTTGTAAAAGAACGGGATGTTAAAATGAATAAAACATTGCAGGGATTGTGGTTCAACTCCTATTTAATACAACTCTATACTGATAATAAAATAAAAAATAACTATTCCTCAATTTAATTGAAAATAATCTTCATTTACACAAATTTATTAGAAGATAAAAATGGAACTGAGAATCATTTAGTTACAGATTTCATTCATTTAAATGTTTTAAGGCAATTTTTCATTATAATTAAGTATAATTCGATTTGATGGAAGGAAATCCTAATTTAAATATCAAATTTCATTATATTGATTTCCAATATAGTATTTAATACTATTATATTATTGACTATGAAGTAAATACTATTGTAAAATTTCATACAAGAAAAGTTTTCATGAAGAATATGAAAAGATTTTATAGAATATATATATTACTATAAGATATATGACATATCTTTCTGTGTTATTAAATTTTCCGTTTTTTTACAACAAAAAATGTTTTTACTTGTATCTGGATGAACTTATTATCATCTCTAAAAAAAAGGGATAAAATGAAGAGATTAGTCACTATTTCTAATTATTTACAATATTAAAAAATTGAATTTCTGATTCATTAATCTCAATCTTTTCTGCAAAATTTATTACCATTTAAGCAAATATGTAATGATATATTATCTCTGCATGACTTTGCACTAGTAATCTCAAGTAATTCAATCTGAAATCATGGAAAAAACCTAATTGTAGTTAGTGCATCTTTTGTCTAATTTCATATAACAAAGTCGTTATCAGTGTGAAGACATGGTACATTTAGAAGTTTGTTTGATATTTCTTTCGTTTTAAACTGATTTTAATTATACAGTGACAGCGATGGTCGCCATTGCAAAAAATTAAATATGCTTTTTTTATAAAGTTATACACCAATAACTCTACTCTGCGAACTTTAGAAGTTTAATAATTGATATCTTTTCTCCTAATTTCGATCACGACTGACTGTGAAAGTAAATGGATGAAGAGTTCAATTCGTATCTTTAATTTAATCAGACAAATATGTGTACTTTTTTTAATAATATATTTTCCTTTTGAGAAATTAAATCAACCTTTGTTGTTTATGTCAATGTTTCCATGAAATTAAGAAAGCCAGTTAAATCTATTGATGGAGTTTTTGCGCTTTGTGTACGCTTGGGAAACTACAATAGTATACTTACCTATCATTTAATACTTGCATACTTACATATATCCCCCCCATATATTTTAACAGTCAATAATAGCCTTTGTTTTATATGACTACTTCAATACAATTTTTGTACGATTCCAGAAGTTTTCTCCATGTGTCCAGTGCAATGTTGGCCCACTCATTCTTGGCAATGCCTCAAACTTGGTTAGGTTGGTCGGTTTTCTAGACATCACCCTTGTCTTCAAGTCTCGCCACAAGTTCTCGATAGGATTCAAGTCTGGACTTTGACTCGGTCATTATAGAATGTTGATATTGTTATCATTGAACCATTTCTTCACTAACTTAGCATTGTGTTTTGGATCATTATCCTGCTGTTACGTACAGTTGTGGTAAAAAACTGGAGTTTCTCAGATGAAATTGTCAAGTTGTCATAAAGGATCCTGATGTAATCTTTCTTCTTCATGATTCCTTGGACCTTGAAGAGATCTCCTGAACCACTGGAAGAGAAGCATTCCCATTATATTATGCTATCACTATGGTGCATCATGGTGGGGACATTGTTTTTCGGCTTGTAGGCTTCCCCTTTCTTCATTCAAACATACTGAACATTCATATGGACAACTAAATCTAATTTTGTCTCATCAGACTACAAGATGGTTGACCAAAAGCTGGAATCTTGCTCAGATAATCTCTTGCAAAGGGCATGCAAGTGTCTACATGTTTTTTCCTGAGAAGGAATGGTTTCCGTGGCTTACATCCATGGAGACCTCATCTGTGCAAGAATCGTTGGACTGTGATACCATTGTCCCTGCCTGCTCAAGCGTTTCCATTAGAGTCTTAGTTGTTGTACGGGGTTTCTTGTTAACCTCTCATCATAATTCTCTGGTAAGTTTGAGGGACACCTTACGCTTCCTACCATGCCTGCTGAGATTTTTAATAGTGTTGACCCTCCTGTGTTGTTAATTATGCTCTGGACGGTCACTCTAGGGACATCATCATTTTTTGAAATGACCTTATACCCTTTTCCTTCACCGTAGGCAATCACAAGACGCTGATGCAGGTCCTCAATGAGCTTCTTCATTTTGACCCTGACGACCAAAATTGAGTGTGACGAAACGACTATTTAAATATTTATACTCTTCTGGAAAGATACAATTTCTTATCTTGTTTAATATTGGTCATTAGAATAGGTATTTATTCTATTAAGATATCTAGAAAAAACTTTTAGACAAAGATCAACACGTTTTCATTCACACTATTGTCACAGGTATGAATAATTTTGAACATTGCATTTTTTTGGTTATCCCTCAATAAAATACCCATGAAATAATGGGTTACGTATTGATTTCGTTCTTTCAATTGTTGGTTCATATAGAAACAAACTGGACAAAAGGGCATTATTTTTATCAAAAAATGAATAATTATAAGAAATAATATGGGTATATGTATTTTGTGCCAGAGATGATTGCAGTGATATATCAAAAGTGATGGTCGATTATGACCTACTCTGTGACTTTGACCTTTAATCTTGACTTCAGATTTTGAGCTATATGAAGTATTTTTATTGAAACTACATAATGACACCAATATAAGCTCCGTACTTCAATATGTTTCAAAGTTATTGACGATTATATATTTTTAACCTTTTTGTGCTACTTTCAACTTGACCTCTTAAAATGTAATGATCCCTTACTTTAATTATATGTAACTTTTGTACTGAGTTAGATCAAAATTAATCTGTAATTGTTGCCCTAATCTTTGTGATTAATAGATAAATAAACACAAGCAAAGACATAGCTTCTGTTTAACTTCGTTGTCGTAAGTACTTAACTAAATAAGTAAACTGTTATATATTTTAGGATCGTATCAATACAGTAAGGTGAAATTTGAGAGTGTGTGTGATTTTGTAAATGAGTCCCTGTAGTCCATGATTGAATTTTACTGGTAACTCTGGTATGAATCGAACTTTCGAGGATTTGCATAAACTTCAATACGGAAGTATTTAAAAAGTTCTGAGTTACATTATTAATATGAATAATTTTCATAATTTGAATACAGTGTAGTATTTTTAATCAATATACTTTGATATACTTTAGTTTTCATGTTCTTAAATGATTAATTTTAATTTATTATTTGTTGATTCAAGATTTGGATATCTTCTTCTATCACTGTTATGACCAATAACAACCGAACTTATTTTAAAAGTTATTCGCAGTTATACCCAACATAGTCCGGAACTTTTAGGTGAGCACAACTGGCAAACATACATCCTTTTCTTAATTAATATAGAATATATTTAGTACTTTATTGTTTTTATCCGCAACATAGTAACTAAATTTAACCAAGAAGATGTGCCTCTGAAATGACTTGAGAATCACAAGTGTATATTTTAGTTTCAAAACGATGAAACTCCTTCATTGACTCCAACAACTGTTCACTCTTTTCTTTTCGTGTTTTCTTCTTTTTTTAAATATGACGTGCTGTAGATTTAGGTATACAGGCTCGTTGTGACATTGTTATATTTTTAGATCAAGCAGTCATACGGTTTTTAAGATATTGAACGCAGACTCAAAAATGTTACCTTTTTAAAAATCCAGAGGGACAAACTTTGTTTCATGAATATAGGAATACTTTATTATTGCTAAAACGTACGAGTATGTAAGTGCAAATATATGTTTATAGGCGAAATCAATTGACTTTGGGTATGTTCAAATAAAATATATAAAGGAAAATTAAATTAATCCTTGAGTCTTGGACGATCACTTTTCTATTATTATTAACGCAAAAATACGTCATTAGCATTTCAACTTAATTAACATAATCAATGGCCAATCAATAGCGACTAAATATATTTCAGGAATAATGAATTAAATTTATATAAGTATTTTTATTATTTGTCAAAACTAAGGACGTCCAATGGAGAACAGATGACAAGACTAGAAATAAAGTAAGATGCACTCCTGTTGTTTATTATCTTTTATTTTTCTTTCCTCTTAGAATAGAAGTTTAAGAAGAAAAGGGAAGGCACAACAGGGGTGCACTTTACTCTTTTTGTAGTCTTGTTTTGTGTTCCTCGTTGGACGTTCATGGTCATAACCAAAGAAAACAAATAAAGAACTGAAGACCAATACGTACATTCCATATGAATTGCCAGTCTTTTTTGTTTTTATACGTTAAACAGCTGAAATCCAATTCAACAACTGAATATCATATTGAAAAAATATCGCCCTTAATGTTGTTTTTAATATAGACTCGAAAAAAATAATATTTATACTTTTATTAATAACAAAAGAATCTTTCTAACACTCTCAAAGCACCAACAGCTAAAAAGCGCTATATAAATGAAACAGTAGAGTTAAAGAATGAAATGATAAACTGTATTCAAAAAGATCAAGACCTAGAAAATAGTAAAAAATATAAAAATTCGTGGAAAGATTATCCAACTTACAAATCCTCCATTATCTGAAAGGGGGAAGTTACATCAAATTGAGGCAAGTGGCAAAGTATTAGTTCATCTTTATATGGTTTAAACTCAAATTTGTATTGAGGCTTAGTTATTTATTGCTAAACTATAATTTAAAACAATGTTTCATTCAAAATTTTATAGCTATTTGATAATACGAAAGTATATCAATATAAATTGTTCATGCTGAAAGCCAAAAACAAAGAAAATCTAACTCTTTCTAACCAATTCATACGACCATCTATTTCATAGCCTAGAAGTAGGAACGTGAAATGTTTCCTACAGCTACCTATGTATGATGAACATGTATTGACGTCAGAGACTGTCCTGTAACCTCTTATAAAAACACTTTATTCTAGGCTAAATCTCCACTCAGAACGGATGATTGTAAAAAAATATTCACACTTTGGTTTGAATGAGTGACTCTCATCCTTGACGCAGGTATTTATGTTATAAAATTGCTTTTATACTTCTAGATACACATATCTTTCATACAAAATTTCGATATCGACTTAAAATATAAGTCAATTTTTATATAAAAAAAGAATAAAATCAAAATGTATTAGTGTTTTATTCTTAATTTTTTTTTTAATTTTAAAATATTAAAACCTAAAACGGAAAGTGATTGGGGCACATATACTCTTTTTGGAAATTAAAATATAATTAATTGCTCCTTGAAAAACGTCTCATATTTTAAAGGGTCCTCTACAAGACATAATTTCCACTCATATCATACTAAAGGACTTCACTTTATCATTTTTGTAAAACTTAAAAAGTATTTTTCATGCTTGAATAGTTTTGTATTATTCTTAATTTAGGTTTGATTGAGTTACTTAGAAAGCGGACGCAGCTTTTTCTGGTTTTTGATCCTAACTAGAATTATTATTTTCCAAAGCTGTTCCAAGTATAAAGTAATAAATTCACCAGTTGCCCATGGAAGACGAAGAGTAACCCTGAGAGTTTACTCGGGAGTTATAAACGAAGATAACTCCCACAGAATCTTCAGTATTACTTTAAGTTTTTCCTGAGGACACACTCACACTTATTAACTCTATACTTGGATATTCTTTCTTTAAGTATGAATGGACATTTTAGAGGTTGCCAACAACAAAACAACACGCACGCTAAAAAAATGCTTGGGATATAAATACCTAAATATATCTACTCCTCGTTTAATTCTTTCATAAAACGTGCTGAGTAATAGGTACACTTGATCGTTGTTAGAAATGAGTTTTATTCAGATAAACTTTGCTTTATTTTAACTATTTACTCTGCTTTTAAATATGATTACAATGTGTATATGTTGTTATTGTATATATTTTTAAGATTATTAATACATAAGTAAATATATTTTGGACATGAACAATGGAACAACTAACAAAAAATTATAAATAATTTATTAAATTGAACGCTAAGTACATATACTCAGTCGTTTTAAAGTTTTTATATGGGTTGAATTTGACGCTTAGAATTTATTTTTTCTTCTTAGCGTATAAATAAAAATACTTCCCAAAATAATAAGAAAATATTTCCTAGGAAATGAAATTTTTTTATCCATGTATATCAAGGATAAGATATATTACTATCAATTCTTTATTGTCTTCAATGCATAACATCATTAATATAAAAGCGGCTTTTATAATTGTTCATATTTTTCTTTTAATGCATATTTTTGAATGGCTTCATTTTATGTATTTTTTAGGGCACGTAATCAAAAAATTCCTCTGGTAGCCAACATAGACGTTTATATATATGTAGAGCGGTTTGTTTTTTTAACTTTTTTCAAATTATTTCGAGTAATGCAGAAAAGTTTTCATTTGGTATGGAAATTACCAATACAAAATTGCATTGTCCTACGAGGTCAAGTTTAGGTCCACATCTCATTCAAATTATGAAAAAAGGCAAAAAATCTTCAATTAGTTATGTTAAATACTAACTATACATTTTCAATGATTTTGCATAAAATAGTTTCGATAGTCATTTTCTAAACTATATAAAGTATTCCAAAAGTAATTTTTTTCTAAAATTGTCTTATTGGCCAGAAGAAGAAAAAAGATTAGGAAAAATTTTATGATTTGCGTATAGCACGCATTACTTTTTTTATATTTTCAGAAAGGTTGTTTTCTCTTTTTGTTCCATGAGATAGCTTTAGAAAAAACGTTATTAATATTTTTTATTGGTTAGAATAATGTCTATCATCATTAACGAATGAAAAATAATTATTCATGTTGTATTTTAATCTTTATTGACAAAACAAAGAAGTCTATTCTCTTTTCAAACTTTGTACTAGAATTGTTACATAAAGATGACCTTGTTAGAAACTGAAATTTCGCATAGGTTATTTTATCAGCAAGTCCCAACTTTACCGAACTAGCTGTAATCGAAATTTGAAAAAAGTTGAAATACAGACCGACCTAATTTATATATCGGTATTTCCATATAATGTAGTTCCAAAAAAAAAAAAAATGTTTATGTGTGCATACACTTCACATTCTTATTTTTTATCCATTATATCAGTGATTCTCAAACTATTGCAAATAAGCCAGGGCCAGTGCTAGATTATTTTTTTTTGGGGGGGGGGGATATTGGATCTTTAAAAAGTAGGATATGGGCACACTTCAATTTATCACAAACATAGTAAAATGTCTTTTTCATGAATAATTTACTTCGTTTTTAATGGAATGTCAGGTGGTACACACTGTAAATAGTTTGAAAACGATTTTTTAAGGTACTCTCCATTTATGTTTGATTACTACTACAACCATCAAGTTGACATTTTTTTAGGAAATAAATAGGGCGAGGAGAATGCAGGGACGAGACATGTAATAATACTGAATTAAGACTCTTATTAATACCAGTTGCCTGTTATGTACTCTTAGGTGGGGGGGAGGGCGAATGAATTACTGCTATAAAGATCAGAACCTTCCACATGTAAAATACCATTAGTACTGGAAAAAGATCATAGTTATATGTAAATTCATATATATTTTATTTAATTATGTATTTTTATAACAATTTGTAGCAAAGATAGGCAAGAATGCTTACTTCAGGAGATAAGTTAACACTCTCTCACGACCGATTAAACAAGGAAGAAACAACACACCCATCAACTGTTTTTCCTTTTCTACTTTTTAAACATCGTGTTTTCATTACAAAAATGTTCACTCTAGAGATCCATTAATTGTGAATACTTTTTACGTTATAAGACGATTTAAAAAAGTACAAATCATGAGATTCCCTTAATGATTTATTTTTCTCTTCTACAGTAAAAAAAATATCATCTGGGACATGAAGAAATTTGATGGGTGTCTGTTGTTGCCTTTGGTTCCTATATGTCTTTTGGGGAAGTTCCCGATGGTTTTCATTAGTCAGCTTTGGAAAAAGATTGTATTGAAGAGGATATTGATTGAAGGAAGAAATTATTCAGCAAAATATTTTGATTCAAATTCACTCGCACTCTTCCTTGGACATTTTCACTTCATCAGAAAATAAATAATTTATATAAGTTAACATCATTGTATTGTATAAGTAAATGGAATTAAAGTTGTTGATTTTTGAATTCAATGTAACTTTCACTTGATGTCAACATTGTTGATGTGAATTTTTTATTATTAAGACTCCGAGAAATACATTATCAAATAAAAGGACTTAAACCTTTACTATATGTAAATAAATAAAAACTATTTCTAGTTTTATTAAATCCAATCCTTATATGTATTTAAAATATGTAATTGAATAATTAAAGAAATCTTATTTATACATGTGGCCCGTCAAAATAAAAGCAAGCTAAAATGATTTTTTTTTTTTTCAAAATTAAGTCTGATTACATTTGTATTCTTTGACGAATTATACTTAATGTATATCAACAAATTATGATGATAAATCCATTCCATTGGAAGTATTCAAAAGGAATCGTTACAATAAAAAATAATGAGAAATTGATATATTTTATTTGAATGAGGGCATTTCGAGCCAATATAAGTCTCATAAATCAAATAAAGAGTTCAAACTATAGTTAAAGCTCATAGTTATTTTAATTTGTACCACAAATTTGAATACACACCCAGTAATTGACTTCAGTATGTATAGAGAATAATGAGATGTACAAAAATTAATTGATATGTTCTTTTTTAAATATTTTTGTTCATAATTGTTTTTATGTCTACACACGGCATATGTTGTGTATTCAAAAAATTAACTAATTAATTTGTGGGATCTAACTTTCTTACACCATTTACTCTATTTCCACCCCCCTCCTCCATAATTGACCCAAGACAGCACCCTGTACACTTTTTGTTCGCATATAGCTTGCTATACGTTAATAAAGAACAGATCAATTGTGAATAACCTCTTAAATATTTATACAGCGTATTACGAGCTATATGCTTGTGTTATTTAGCCATTACACACTCTTTTCATGTTCTTTATTAATTTGTTAGGTTGAAGTTAGTATTAATTTGCTCAGGGGTTTAACACTAGAAAATAGATATCAATAAAATACATTTCAAGAACTAAGCATACTTTACTAGCTATATGCTATCCTTGAACATTGAAATGCTTGTAGATAATAAATTATAAAAATATAGTGATTCCATGTGGATTTTCGTTATTGGTTAGTCTGTTTTAATTATATCAAATATAAAATATTTTTGGAACATCAAATTTGAAGTATGTCTTCATTTTTAAAGTCATTTGATGAAGTTTTTCTTCAATTTTAATGAGTATATCCATTTGAGCCACTCAACATGACGTCACTTTTGGTTTATAATTTTAAACGTTAGTACAATACTCTATTGTATTAGATTATTTAAATAACAAGTATTTTGTTTAGATTTCATAGGAGTAAGATAGCGCAGAGATCCTGAATAAGTGTTAGCTACAAATAATATATAGTACACAACGCTTATGTCCTATTTAAAATTAACTTATTCATTTTCTTTCAAGCTATGTTAATGTAGAACGTTACAAATTATTCTTCCATTTAATATTATCTACACAGGTACTAATATACCTCTCTTGTATATCCTCAAATTCAATGGAATTACAAGTATTTAAAATTTCATAATTGTCTTAGAATACTTAGATATAATAATTAATGAAATCAAAATGTAGGATTTTTAAGGACGTTTGAAAAATTTACACAAATATCAAGTAGTACACACTTTACAGAACTCATCTCAGAGGTTGGAATCCGGGTTTTTTTTTTGTCAACCTTGACTTAATAACATTATGTGCAAAATTTTAGGACTGATAAAAATTAGAATGGGAACTTGCTGGGAAGCAGATAGTAATACTTTAAGTAGAGGGTGCCGATTAAAGATTGTCGTGTTGGAAAAAGCAGTGTATTCCATGGATACCAAAGCATGGAAAGGTAGTATATCAACCAATAAATCCTCCTTTCTTCTTGATGACTTCCTTCATCCTCCTGGGCATGTCGGTAGCAAGATTCTCTAGGGCTTTAGGATCCAATGTTTCCCGTAAAGATTTTACCTGTTTGATTAGCTTCTCCTTTGCTGTGCAAGGTGGCAGACTGTTCCATTTATCCTTCATGATGCCCCACAGATTTTCATTTTGTTATAGGTCTGGACTGTTTCCCGGCCTTTGGTCTTTTTCCCAAAGACAGGCAGATGCTCTGAGCACAACCTTTGAGTAGATTTTGCAGCATGAGATGGAGCATTATTTTGCATGAAGATAGCCTCAGAAGGCAATGGAACAATTTTTGGGGTGATAATTGTTCGCCTGGAGCTCGAACGAGTCGTGGCAGGCAGAGCAAACTTCTCAAAAAATTTGGTGTGGTAGTAGAAACTATCAATCTTCTTCTTGCAGTCTACTATATGAAGATCACTCACTCCCACAGCCCAAAACCTCCCCAAACTATGATGTTTTGAGGGTGCTTCACAATTGGCACGTACGGAATATCATCCTTTTTCTTGGCCAATAGACGGTTGCTTTGCAAATTTTTTGAGCCAATGATTTGAAAGAAGCTTTAATCGGACCAGACAATACGTTTCCATTCATTCAGATTCCATCAGAGCTTGTCCTTGTCAAATGCAATTCTCTTTTTCTTCATTTGTTCTGTCAAAAGGGGCTTGGAAGCCTGCTTGTAGGCCTTAGCGCCAACATATTTCTTTAAGTATTTTTAGATACCTTGTAACCCTTTACAGTCAGCCTAGCTGGCAGTTATTGGGTGGATTAGGATATTTTTCCCAAGACTCAATGATATGAATTGCTTAACAATTGTGAGATTGAAGGAAGACGACCTGGAATTTGCTTGTCTTCTTGACTCTCTCCTCGCTTTTGAGTTGCCTACCATCTCTGAACATACCTTAAACTGACCCAAGTTCAGTAGCAACAGATTTATGGGTCGAACGACCAAGTAGCTTGGCTACAGCAGCCACCCTGACCTCCGAACCTTGAGACATGGCTATTGAAGAAGGTAAATATGGAAGGAAATTGTCACTTTTTTTAGCAGCAAGTCACTTTAACTGACTCAACTTCTTCAAATAATTTTTTGAGGATAGTTTATGGTAAACAGTACTGCAAAAATAATTTCTGTCTTTTGGATTAGCAAGAACAGATGAAGCAGTAAATCAAAAAGAGTAGGAAATTGGAACCTGACAATCTTTAATTGCCACGCTTCAGAGGAGATTGGACTTGATGTTATGAAATTTGTCAGTTTTTGGATAATAATATATACATAATAATAATAAATTGAAATATATATTTATATTGCTCTAAATTATTTATTACGAAATAATTATTTATTGACTTTTATTGAAATATTAAACTTAATCAACTTCAGATAAATGACAGTATTTTATGTAGGAACATTCAACCTTTGAAATACTTTAATTGCAATTAAATACAATACAGTTTATTTAAAGACGCATGGCCTAGTTTTCTTTTCAATGCCCTTACATAATATTTACGATCTAAATTTAGTTCAATTTAACTTATTTATGAGCAAATGTTTTATTTATGAATGATGACGTTCCATTGCTATTGAAAATATTTATTTAAATTTGAACATATAATGAGTCTACAATAATACATGCATACATATAATTAATTGACCTTTATTTCTTTAAGAGACTGCTTAACCTTGTTTAGGGGTGTCTGGAGGCTTATATATAAAATTTTTTTTTTTTTTATTGGGGGAGGAACTTGGTTTTTTTAATTTTTCTTTTGAAAAAAAAAATTAAAAATTAATTTTTTGAAAAACAATCAAATATTATATTTAAAAAGGAAAAAATTTGTATATAAATATACAACTTAGCTGTCAAAACGTTTCATTAGATTCGCTGCGATCAGTTATGAAATAGAGGAAATAAACACAAATCCTACTCCGTCTATAGCAAGGAGATACAGGCTGTAATTACTTTCCGATGTCGATCATTAGTTCCACTTCGAGTTCAACAAAAACTTACTTATATAACTCCCCCCTCCCCCCCAAATGACATAGGTGTTTTATGAGCACACACACTAGATTTAATAAATTTCACAAATCTACAGCTGTTCACAAAACATTAAATTTTTATAATAATATTTTGAAAATTATATTTCTAATAAAAAAATTTTTGAATTTTTTTTTTCAAATAATAAATTTTTTGGAGAAAAATTTGAAAATCCATACCTATTCACAGAAAAATAATTTCAAAAGTAAAATTAAATTTCAAATAGGCAATTTGTTAAAAAATTACTAAAATCCATATTTAATAATAATTTTAAGTATGAAATTTTTCGAAAAAAAAATTCAATATTTAATATTTTTAGATAAATTTCTAAAATCTATAGTTTACAGAAATTTTTTTTTTAAAAAAATTGAAATATAAATTTTTTTGGTAATAAGCCAAAATTTCTTAACTTTTTTTTTGGGGTGGAGGAAGGAAATTCCCCTCCAGCTCACACCCTACGGAAATATTTTTCGCGGTGTTTTTCATGAGCACACGCACTTGTTCCTACTTTATGCTTAGATGTTCTCTCTTCCAAAATAAATAATTATTATTTTTTAAATATTGTTATGAAGTGTTGTGATAGTCCTTATTTTTTCGGTTCAGTACAGTCTTAGAAACGGTCCTTCGGACTGTCAGTACTAGAACTGATTTAGAGAAAGAATATACAAAGTTGTGTGACCGAGTTTTATAGGTTATAGAACTGAACTGGACGGGACTGCAGTCTCCAGTCCTCAATAAGGACCAATACAACATTATTGTTATATGATGACAATTTTGAAAAATAAAACACATTCTTCAGATTACTAACCAAAAAATATATATTGTACTCGTTTGAATCATATTTTATACAGCTCTGATCATGGTACATATGTTAACGATTTGTCTACTTATAAAATGTGTGTCCAAGTCAAAACTCTGATCAGATCAAAGTAATTTAAATATTTGTAGACTAAAATTGAAAAAATAAAAAAAATATATACTTTTTTTTCTTGTTCTCAATAATGTATCGATCTCTCAATGCCTTGATCTTGTATTAGTCTTGGCTTCCCAAGGTCTTGTTTTCGGATAAATGGTCTTAACTGCAACGTAGTAGAACCCTTGCACTCCACCGTCTCAGTACTCGATATATTTCAGAATCCAATGCAAAGTAGCAAGAAAATTAGCCTTGAGCAATACAACTTGTGATTCAGTTCAGTTTCACTAGTTGGAGTTATTCTTTAGCAGAGTTTAAACCATTATAAGGCTATACTCCAAGTTTTGCAGTATTTTTGGGTGTTGTTTATTGTTTTTTAGACAAAAAATATGTGTATTAAGTATTGTGTACATTTTAGGACCTCAACTGCCACTCCACCCTTGGTCCCAAGAAAGTAATAACAGGTGAGAAAAAAAGGCTGGAACAACAATAAAGTTAAAAAATGTAATTACATGTAATTAGGAAAAACTTGATTGTTGAGAACGGATTCATTTGATTTCAGTTATTGATTATTGGGGAAATTGATTCAGAACTCGAGGTCACCCCTTCTCCACCCTCCTTCCTGAACGAATTAGCGTCAAGTTCAGGGGTTCTTTACTTCAATGTAAAGACGAGTTATTCTTTATTTTATTCGTCCATTAAATAATCCAAAAACATTTGAATAACTCAAAGGTTGTTTATATTAATAAATTTTAATCAAATTTCGTCAGTTCTAAAAATGATAATTTTAACCATTCCAATTGTTTTTATTTGTGAATCGTTAGTCCTTTAATTCAGATTAGCTCCTATTTTTAATCTCTATTCTAAATGAAGTCTTAATTTTGAGTTATTTTTTTCTACATACATTCTTGCATCATTTTAAATTTACATTTATAAAGTACATTTCTTATTGGACTGAGGGTTATTTACTTATGTTAGTTTGTAAAAAAGCAACAAAGACTGGCGTTTTCTAGCGGAAAAATAGTACATCTCCCTAATTGGCAGTACTATTTAATATAAAATATAGATTTACTACTTACATGGAGGGCGCTGTGAATTTTTACGAAGCTGGAAACTATGAAGCAACACTCTTTTTAATTTATTTATTTTGCGTGCGCAAGCTACAGACTATCACACCACCTCGTGGAGCTATATTTTTTTATTTTGTTCATGGTTATTGTTTAATGGATTTAAAATTTCTTGAAATGGAAGAAAATAACTTTATATGGGGCTTGTCAACACAAACACAAGCTAGATATCCAAAAACTGTACTTAAAGTAGCTCAATTGATTGTCACAATAAAATAATGATACATAAATATATTTCATATGAAAGGGCCCATAACGGGTCCAATTTAAGTCTCCCAAATTAAATAAAGACTCTTAACTATAGCTAAAGTGTATGGGTATCCTAGAGCATCCCACAAATTTAAATAATAAGCCTATAAAGTACCCAAATACGTCCCTGAAATATTGGGATGTATGAAAAAATAAATTGAAATTTTTTCCTTCTCTTTATTTTTTTAATGTTGACGCAGTACAATTTATTAGCTACAATGTTGTATATATTTATAAATACTCAATCGTATAGGTATGTGCATATTTTACTCCCAAATGAGTCTTTTGAAAATGACAATTATCCTGGATATTGAATGGTTTTCATGTCTCTTGTAGCCTCATGTTTTGAACGTCGCTCATATACATATAAGTGAATAGAATATACTTTATGTACACAGTGTTGCCTCTTGTTTTCAGCTGTCGATGTTTTTCTTCTCTTCAATATTCTGAACGCTGAATGGTTGAGTTTGAATTGTTTTATTTAAGCTGTGAAAAATTACCAAAAATTGTTAAATAATAATTTTATAGTTCGAAATAGGTATTGGCTAAGTACCACCAACTGATCTTGGGCTTTATTTCTGAATCTTTTCGGATAAAAGATTGTGTGCTACAATAAAGGTAACGACGTGATATATTTCTTATTTTCCATGTAGTACTATGTATATATATATTTCTTTTCCGACGCTCCTTTTATAACTCCCATTCCTACAAGAAAGAAAGAAAAATACCGTCAGTTGTGTTTTATACCTTAATTGAACTAGAGAACGAAGAAATGTACTTGTTCCATATTTTTTTATTATTACTTTTAAAGTCGCCACAGAGTCGGGTTCTATCTATTGAGGACGAATTTAAGCCTAAGGGTTATCAGAACATTAGACAAGGGCCATGGGTCCATCAAACAATGGGAGAAGTTTGGCCAAAACCTCAGTTTCAAGATCTTTCAAATGAAGCCTTTCTTGTAGAAGACGTCACATTTGTGGTAAGAAAGTGTTTTTATTTGTTTTTGTTCAATAAATTATTATGTTTTAATATGTAAAAAAAGTAAAAAAATGCCAAAACATTCTTTTGAATTCTCCATTTTCTGTTTTTTAATTGCATTACTTTGTATCTAAATACATTAGATATACATGATAATCAGTAATTGCCTACATATTTATACTAACTCATTAGTTCATGAGTCTACTGCAAAAAGTATTGTTAATGTTATAATCCCATGGGGTTCATTATCAATTCTTAAATAAATATTAGATAATTAATCTATCAAAGTAAAAATCTTTTTTATTTGTAAATTGATATTTAAGGGTTATGAGGTCAGCTCAATTTGTATTACCATAGTGAATATTTTTATTTTTGTTTGTGGAATTGGTGTTTCTACAACAGTGTTTCTCAAACTTTTATATTAGGACGCAGTAATAATAAAAACCAATGCCACAGGCTGACACAACGAGCAAAATGTGTTTATTTTTACCTAGATAACAGAAAAAAGTACATTCTATGGTAAACCTAATGATGTACATTTTGTCCCCATATTGGCGAATTAGTAGATATCAACAGCTTTGTTCTCGCATGATTTTATTTTCATTAGATGGGAATAATCATCTGTTAATATAAGCAAAATTATTATTCGTCTTATAGAACAAATTTACACAGTAAATATTTTGTTAGCAGATAACGAGCTATATTTTAGCAAATGTACCGGCTATGGCTATTATGTTCGCACAGGGTTTTTACAATTGTATACAATATTTAGCCATTAGCTGACTTTTCTTTTGCTATTTTTTTATATGTTTGAGATTTAATTGTTAATATTTTCTTTGTAGTTTCTAAACAATAGCAAGTAGGTAGATATCAATAAACTACCTTTAATATAAGCTCAGTATACTTTAACTATTAACATGCTAACGTTTAAATGTTTAACGAGTACTGGTCTTATTCACTTCAAAATGAGGGGGAAAACCAAAAATAAAATAAAAAACTTTCTAAACAACAAATTATTTAAAAGAAAGTTTATTTTTTGCTATTTTGTTTCTTAAACTGTACTCAAGTTCTCAAGGTCAATTAACACAATAATCAATAACATCTACCATGATTAGTTTCCTTCATTTAACACAATGAAATTTGTACAGTTTGAAGCCCTTGATAAAATTAAATATTTAATATGTTTTTATTATTATCTATTTGTATTACGCTGATCAGGATCAAATATTATCTATAGTTACATCTAGGACAATATAACTCTAGTCTATATGTATATACATCGAATTTCTTCAGTGCCCTTGCAAAAATAATAAATAAACTCGTTTCATTTCTTCGTAAAAATAGGACAACTACCTATCGAACATAATTCCCGCATCATTAACTTAGCTGAAAGAATTAAGTTCTATTTTCATAAACAATTATTAGGACAATAGGTAGAGCCATTTTATATAAATATATATGAATTAATGATATTTTTTAGAATTGCATTGGATGTGTCCTTCATTATATTCAAAATTGGGGAGTTTTTAATGTAATATTCCCTATAGGTATAATGTGAATTGGTTTTAATTCTTAAAAATGTAAAAAATTTATGAAAATGTATAGTAATAATATTATATTTACTCTAAATATCTTTTAATTGACATTTATTACCTTCACAACAATGTTGAATTTCTTTGTTGGTCGCTAGGATTACGCCAAAGTTACAACAGATTTTGATCAAACTTGGTAACAAAGATAATATATGGTGACTGTAAGAGGTCATTAAATTTTCAGAAATCAAGGTCAACATAAATCAAAAGGTAAAAAGTTCATTATGGACCATAATTTTTGAACAAATTGAGATGTACAACTCAATTTGATTTTAGGTGGAGGTTTTGCTCTCTACCGAGTGCCTCTTTTACTTTGTATATGTTTTTATATAACATTGTAGCGGTTCTTAAAGTAGGATGTGTTAATAGTCCCATCCATTATATTGTTCTGTGAAAATTACCTCCAAAATTTAATGGTCCTTCTAAAAGACATACATTTTTACAAAGTAAAGTATATCTAAGCTGGCATAGCTTCTTGTTTTAAAACATCTTTTGCCTCAGTATAACAACTCAAAGTGAATTGACTGCATGAGGGTATTATTGATTTTATTCCTGGAGCCCCGTTTCTCTTTGTATGTGTGTTTTCTACTGAAGAAGTTCGTAGTGTTTTTTTAAATTTTAATATTCCTATCTTAAATGCATTACTTTTACTTTTTAATGATAATTTATATATTTTATAAGCATTAAATATAAGTCACCCTTTATAGGCTTTGATAATAAACAACAATTTGTATCTTTCGAGTATGATTTTTTTTGCCATGATTCCTAATTTAGACCTAATTAAAGAAGTTACAATTGATTAATTTAGGCCTTTTTAAGTTATTTATTACTCTTAATTGAGACGTAATTAAAGTATGCATTACTTTTTATAAAAATTGGACCCGTGATAGTCGATACTAATTGATATTCTGTGGGACAGTTTTTAAGTCCAATTTGGACTCATCCTTAAAGTTTTAGTAGGGACTTGACGGAAAATAAAATTTTTGGGACTGATACATCCTTAGTTTTTATAGCAAATTTTTAAAGAACATTATTTCTAATACCTTTATAGCGATGCTAACTTTCATTATTTGGGGAGGGGAGGGGGTTGATAACTCTAAAAGTTATCAACGCCGTAATATAATTACTTGTATAAATAGGTTTATTTTTTAAACACAGAAGTACCTGGCATTGCTCTGAGTTATTAGGCGTCGCTGAATAGAAAAATGTTCCCTAAAAAATATAGAAGACATCTAACCATGATTATATGACATATTACTGATGCCCCAGGTAGTATTTTAGTCTCTATAGCGCTACCTTAGCTACACACGCTTGATGCTATATGCAAAATGCCTACAAGGTTTTATTAATATGACTACATTGTTATTTTCTAGATCAAAAATATAAATAAAATATATTTTTAAACATTCACACATAATTTTTTAATTTCTAGATGGCTCTTAAGTTGAATCAATGTTACTTTTTATAGAGTTTTTCATAACAAGTTTTTTTGCTAAAAAAAAAAGATGTTAGACTCAGTTCAGTCACTGAATACTCAAATTGTATCTTATGGTTATATAATGAAATACGCGAATTCTCTTTTAGATTGAAGGAATACCGAGTGGTCCATTCAAATCTGAATATTTTCAATTGTAAACTTCAACAAGATATATAATTTTTAATTAACATTTTTTTTTTCAAAATTAATGCAATAAATGATGTGTGTCTGAGCTCTCTGAATCATTAATGCAGACGGCCTTTACGGCAATATGGTTTCAGGCGATGGAAGGCCTGGCACCCGTTGTGGATCTAGTCCTCTTTCATGGCGTCCCATTGCTTGCTGGCAGTTGAATTGAGGGCCTCGGTATTAGGATGAAAGGTACTGCAGGTTTTCCTTCGACATGCATCCAAAAGATGTTGTCGAGGGGGTTGGCATCAGGATTGTAGTAGGGCCAAAAGTGTCAAAAAAAAATACAAAATAACTCGAAAAAACTTTCATTTCTGCAGTCAAAAGTGGTTTTTCCACACTCACATGGTTCTTTCCAACCACTTTTTTGATAGCTCTCTGAACAGTCTGGTGTGAACCCCATGCATCTTTTGCTTGGGTCTTCATGGGCTTGAGAGAATTGGCCTGGGCTCTTTCACTCCTCCGAGTCCAGTTTGAAATTTTGGACAGAGCCAGTCTTCCTCTCCAACGTTTTGGACTTTCTGATGACGTAAACGGTGGTCTTGGATGCGTCCAACTGAGTGGAGCGCTCAAAGGAAATTTTTGTTCACTTTCCAGTGTCATTTTCTCGACTTGTACGTAAATTAAAGAGCTTAGGTTTATTTTGTTTTGTAACTAACCATTTATTCTTTAATATATCGAAATATGAATTAATATCAATCACTCAGACTCAATTAATCATTGATTAGTAAGTGTTCAGATTTCAATAAGAAATCCTCCCGGTAATTTGAAATTGATGTTGTTATAAATAAGGAGAAATGAAACTTTGTTTTTTTCAATTAATTTAATTTGGGGACAATTGGAAAACTTTTTTTTAGGGGGGGGGGGATTTGAGCCTTCCCTCCAAATTTCTACAATCAACATATTATACGAAATAAGTATTTAATTAATACACTTTTGGGTCAAATATATATAATTATTAAGAATTACAAAGCAGAAATTTTATTAAATGCATAGGTATGGGCCATCTTTTTATATACAACCCGTCTCATTAGCTAATTTATGGTAAAAGGTACATAATATACTGAAGGTGCTTGCTTATTTCTAAGATCATTTGAAATGTTAAAGTTCATGTTTAAAATGAAAAAAAAAATCGTATATACATATCCAAGTAGATACATAAAGGTTGTTTTATTGAAATAGATAATCCCTGCTCAGGAATATCGAAATTATGATTTGTACTTCTCACAGTTTTTACAAGGAAGTTGGAAGGAAATAAAAAATATATTTTTTAACCAGAGTAGTTTGTGGTTCAAGGATAACCTATAATTATATTATTATCGTCTTTTTCAACGAATTATACCTAATCAATTTCAAGGTTAAAATGATACCATAGATATCACTCAATGTAAATAGGTCAATTAGAAATTTTTAATTCAAAAGAAGTTTGATTCTACATACTTAATACAAATGTATATGTAAATGGTTATATTTTTCATTATAGTTTAATTACTCAAAACAGATTTTAAATTAACAGGCGAATTATGTTTTAGAATGACATTTCTCCAATTTATTTAAATTTAATTAATTTTCATGTGATACATTTATGAATAGAGATTTGATAATTATCAAAATTGGAGCAAGCATAAAAATCCTGCCTGAGAAATTGTTAAATGTATGGTAACTCTGAGAAACAGTTAACAGAAACAGGGGTGTCTGCAGGATTATATATTCTTTTTTTTTTGCGGGAGGGAAGGGCCTACAGAATCTCCCTTTATCCTGCGGACGTCCCTAAGACATCACTATAAACTATAGCCTCCTTGCTAACTCATACTGTAATGTATTTCATATTTCCTTCCCCCTTGTTCTTATCTTCTTGTATTTACTTTTATGTATTAAAGTACTGCATTTTGCATAGTATGAATAGTCGTGTATTTTGTAAATAAATTAGAGTATGGTTTTGTATTATAAAGAATATACATGATCTTATAATAAGTGTAGTCTTATTCCTCCACGCCATTTCTTCTCGTCATGTCTCTCGGTCATCCTGGATCTGTCCTACTATAAATAAGTTTGTGTCTCTCCCTCGTCAAGACGCAACACATACATTTGTAAATTAATCATTAAGATCCCTAATATCTTACAAGTTGTTAAAGTACACTTTTATTTATACTTACGCACACCGAGATTTAGACATTTTTGACATCCAAAGTTATGAAGAATGGTTATATTTCATACGCAACTATATAGATTTGTATGATGTAATTCACAAAAATTTAAATGATCAACACTAACATATAGTTAGCTAGAATTTGCCATGCTTTTGAAAGGTATTTATAGATATCTACTTGCTAGTGTTAAAACACTGAGCAAAAAAACAACTAATTATATTCTAACAATTCAATGTTGAACATAAAAAATAGTACAAATAAGAGTCAACTAATGGCTAAATAACAGAGTCATATACCTGTATAAACATACTCGCACATAGCCGACATTGTGTATTTCTCTATTTGCATATGACTTGCTACATATGATGCAAACGAAATATTTTCTAGACCTTTATATGTATATGAACATATAGAGGGCGATAATAAGTTTTTTCGTTTATACATTAATGGGTTCATCGCAGGGTTAAGTGCAACAAATAACTATTACAGAAACATAACTAAAAATATTCAATATTTTATTACTAATTCAATGTAACTACCTCTTTTATTCACAACTTCTAAACAACTTTGAAACGACGCACACTCTGCATACACCATAATTTTGAGAAGTTTGGCTCATTAACATTATTAATTTGGTACCACTAACGCCTTATACTTACAGAGATTTTCCAAATTTAAGGCCTTTCATAATAAAATTGACCAAACCATTAGAGACCGACTATTAACAAGCATTAAACAGTCTGTCGATCCAAGTGGATATCTTATGATTACAAGGCTAACATTCGGTCATTTAGCTGAATGAAGTTTTGGTCCAGGTTCTATTTCTTCTCATCATAAAACACAATAGATACTCTCCGT
Organism: Lepeophtheirus salmonis; assembly: GCF_016086655.4. Classification (NCBI taxonomy): domain Eukaryota; kingdom Metazoa; phylum Arthropoda; class Copepoda; order Siphonostomatoida; family Caligidae; genus Lepeophtheirus; species Lepeophtheirus salmonis. The sequence goes on from NC_052132.2 coordinate 30,661,928, forward strand.
GTGCAAAACTCTTATAAATTTTGGCCCCTTCCAAAACGCTTGATGAATCTGTGATATTCTGACCGTAACGAAACTTGAGGAAACCCATCCGTGGGTCCTTATGGATTATTGATTCATTGAGATCCTTGACACACCGATCTCCTTGGCCACTTTTGGCTTCTATCTGTAGGGTTTTTTTCAATTTTATTTTAATTTTCGGAACCTTCCCCGAATTCCAAACCAACCTTAGGTGTCCGCTTCTTGAATTGTCACCAATGCTTGCAGTCTCTTAAATGTTATTTATATTATATTTCACAGAACTGAGACTTATTGAAGGCCCCTCTATCCGGAATATTCGAAGGGGTGATTTGTCGCTATGATAAAGGTTTTCAATTGCTCTACTTAGACTGTGTATAACGACTGATAAATTTAACGCATATAACCCTTTTTTTGTATGTCACAAAAGGTGAATTGGACCCAGATTGTTCTACAAGGTTTGACACAAACATGTTATGTACAAAACAGGGAGATTTAAGACTCCCCTGTATATAACTTGTATAAGTAGATTGTACAAGTTAATATTCTTACGTCTCATTTCTCAATATTAAATTACATCATCTATCATTTTAATTACCAAAAAAATAATTGATGCTATCCTTTCATTTTGATATATTAAAATCACGTATTTATTATGTACTAGTGGTAGTACCGAACATTTCCCGGAGTAATAAGTTTCAGCTAAAAGACAAATTTTATTTTAATAATATAGAAAATAACTCCTCAATAAATCTTCAGGGTGACTCTCCATTTTTCATGAGCACACTCACACCTAACAATTCACATGGGTTCTGTCCTCAAGAATGAAAAAGTAATACCAAAACTTTGAGTAAAAACAAAAAAAATATATGCTATGTTGGGATGACTCATGAGTACTTTAGGCTTGAGAGCACTTATGAGTAAAAATAAATAAATTTTATTTTTAACAGAATAACGTTTATATTTTATTCAAATCTTAACATATACTGAAAATGCATATGAACTATGATATAACTAAAACACCAATGACACAAACAAAGAGAAACAGATTAGTAGAGGCGTCAAAGAGTGTAACTCTTACCAAGAGTAGCTATAGATTGCCTTCCTTGGCTGATAGGCACTTTATACAATGCACCCTTTATACATATTTGACGCTATTTGCACACGCATGCAATATTTCTTTAATACGACTACAATTTTATTTTTTAGATCAAAATATGTTTATGATAAACATAAGGAAGCACTATGTATAAATCATCCCGTGACTCGTTTTCATATATTCATACATTCAGACAACAGAGACAAACTAACAAAGATGTAAAACATTTTGTATAATAGTTATTTTTCAACATAGTCTCCTTGTAACTCGACACACTTCTCCCAGACATGCTCCCATCTCTGTAACTCGTCAAAATAGGAATCGGCATTTTTCTTTGCAATATAATTTTTCACGAAGCACTTTTTCTTTGCCTAAATTACTCCAAAACAAGTCAAATTTTAACACAACCTGTCTTTTATTGCTTTAATATATTTAAAGGTTACATCTTTCCAAAACAAATATTTAATGACAGCTCCATACACAATTTTTTTATTTTTACAAAAACACTCACATCAATTACTCAAACGACTGTTACATAAGAATTTTGCGTCCAAAATGGGTAAAATTTTGATGAGTAACTGTCAAGGGATAATAGATAGATGTAAGTACCTTTTATTTACGACTGCTGCCATCTTCATGTTGAGGCCAGAAACTTTTCCAATCACAATCAGCTATTCTATGATGACAATTATTTTTTCCTAAATTGAGATATTGATATTATCTTTTTTTGATAAAAGTTTATCAAGATATTAGGTTTGAAATGTTTCAAGTTATAAATATATTGTTAATGCCAACGATACTTTTTATAACAGAGTTTTAAATAAATGTCTAACTTATTTATTGGATTACTTAATAGCTATCAAATGATGAATTATATGCATCCATCTGATGAGTGACTAAAGAATTACAATTCAAAATGAAATTTTCTTCAAGATGATTTTGATTAAATTAATCCTGAAAAGGAGGTCAGAACTCAGATCTGGATTTAGTTACTTGTATAAAATTTCATTTTTGATTTTTTCAATAATTGATTATTTGACTTACAAAATCTTTATTCAAAACAGATAAATAAAATGCCCAAATTTTCAATGGTGTGACCATTTTTTGAATTTAATTTTATAATATTTTGCCTAAACTAAATTTTAATTCAAATATATGTAGAAAATTCTCCTCTGTAATCGAGCCTGTATTCATGTTCTCTCCCACCACCCAAAAAAGTCATATAACAGGCAGGTGATATTAAGAAGGATCTTAATTCAGTTATACAATAAGTCATGCTCCCACTTTCTCCTTGCACTCTACAAAAATCAAATCCCTATGAATACAATACATTGCCTCCTTGTTAGCACTTGTGATTCCATATTGTAAAAATAATAATATTTCGATACGTGTAGTTTTTAAAAGACTTGCTAAATATATTATAGAGGGTCTAATGAATTGACAACGTCACCAAAGTAAAGGTTTATTAGATGAAATATATATTTTTATACTTATTAACCACTTTGATAGTGCAGTCTATTTAGCTGTGGTGTCATTAAAAATGTCCTATTCTAATAAAAAATAGTGTGTTGTAATAAAAAATGTTTTCTTTTTTTGATTTGTCTAAAAGCCTCGACTTTTTTAACAAATTTTCAATTTTTTTATGAAACTTTGAATGTAGATTATGAATCTTAACTTATTGCATTGCTTTTATTTAAAAAATTACAAACCTTTTTTTAAATATCTTTAGGTTTAGTCACCCTTGGACTTTTTATTTACATTACTAAAAAACTAAGACAAATCATAAGAAAACCCCGAGTTTCTTAAAAATTGTATTGTAAAAAACATAGCCCTCATGATACGTATAATATTGAAGACGATTTTAACCTGGTTTTGAAAGTTATGGTAGCTCAAATCAAAATAAAACCCTGGTTTCACCTATTAATACCCTGAATGTTGTAATTTTCATTTTTTTAAAAATGCCATTTACAATGTTTTACGACATATGTATACATACATAACAAACACAAAAAGAAAAAAATTGGTCTTCTTTTAATACTTGTGGGAGTATCCGGCATTGCTCAGAGTTATTAGGGGTCGATCAACTTTATTTTAATAATTTAAATTTTACCCCTTTTTTTGTTTGAATATGACGTGCTGAGCTTCAGCTTAGCATGGTAAACTTTTATATAACGTTAAATACATTATTTTTTGTTATACATAAATTTCGATTTTTTTTTTTTTTAAATAGGATGCATTAAGCTTGAACTACAAAAGCTCATTGGTGGAAATGAGTAGTGATGAAAATCATTTGTATTTTGGGCATGTTAAAAAAGAAAACGAAAAACAACATGGTAACACTGACAATTTGGAGAATGTTTTGTAGGGAAGTAGTTTAGCTGTCATGACGTTTCATTAGATCAGCTACAAGAAGAGAGGGGGCAAAGAGAAATAAACAAGGACATAGGAAGGAATTATCCCCATGTCGATCCTCAATCCTACTTTGAGTACAACAAGGACTTACAATTATAACTTCGTAACAAATCTGTAAGGTTTTATAAGCATAAACCTACTATAAGGACTATCAATTCCTTGTAAATAATTTTTAACATTGAATCGAAAAAATAACAACCGATATTATAATGTTTTATATTTATTTTATATATATATTACTTTGCTGTTTCAAGACTACATACAATATCATTTTAACATAATTAATGTAGTCTCAGGAATGATTTATTTTTTACCTCCGAAATTATCACACTTTTGAAGGAGAGAGATGTTATCCTTTATTTTTACAGAGTTAGTATTATTGCTATATTAATTGATTCTTTCTTGAATTTTTACAATGCGAGAACTTTTTTTCTAAATAACATCAGGAAATCACGTTACAAGAAAAAAAAAATTATTACATTGTTTGCTGTATTTGAATTTGAGGAAATGATTTGAATGAGTCATTTCAACTGCGACTGAACTGTGCAGCCAAATCATAGAGGCCAAATGGCCATTGGGCCTCCATTTATGGGAAATTTTTATGATTGTCGTCAAATAAAGCTCTCGTTCTTGTAAAAAATGTAATGTTAAAACTCTGTAATTTCTTTTTTTTTCATATGTATTTTCAAAACAAAGATAATTTGTTCAAATTTAGTCACTTCCAAAAAAATGTGCCTCTAACCTCTTGTAAATAAGTTTATGTTTCTTTGGAAAAAAATTATTTGTCAAATTTGGCATTTACATGGAAATTCCAAAAAAAGTTAATGCAATTTGATCAAAAAATCGTCCATAAGACCCTTATGTTTTGGATTATAGTTCGTAAGACACTAATTTGATTCATGCTTATAATACATCATTTGATAGCTATATTTACTTATGCAACAAAATACATGAACCATTTTTATAGTCTTTGATGAAAAAGTATGATATCTATAACTTTAAATATATCAAGCATCATTTCCTCAGAAAATACACTCTACAAAAAAGATTTGTGTTGTAGGTCAATGAGATTGGAAGATATGAGAAGCTTAATTAGTTCCTATAAATCAAATTAGATGGCTAATCAACATCCCATTTTGTGGTTTTTAAAGGTGTTATGTTTTTGAAAGTTAAGCTTATTTTGTGATTTGAAACAAAGTCAACTATAAAAAATAAAAGTGGTTCTCAAATAAATGCCATTTCAAGTCTAATCAAATTTTAAGTCTAGAAGAATACCTTCATCATGGTTAAGGATGTGAAAATTGTCAAAATACACGTGCACATATATTAAAAAACTTAAATTCTATAACTTGCAAGAGATTACTACTTTTATTAATTAGGCCTCCTTGTTTTGAAGATGCATACGTTTTAGCAAGCAAACAATACTATAGTCTGTGATGTATGATATATGTCATCGGTATGTAAAAATAAAAGGAACAGAAAATTAACGTCGTTACCCAGACAATTTGAAGACTTTTTGGAGGAGAGCAGGTTAGCTGTCGTGGTGTTTTATTAGATCAGATTCAAATAGCTGTGAGGGGAAATAAATCCATATAAATCTCACTTTATATATAGCAAGGATATATAATCTGGAATTACTCCGATGTCGATCTTAAATTATGGCATAATGGCTGTATGGGGGTGAGCCAAAAATGACAAAAAAGAGTTCGAAAGAACTTAATAGGTTCATTCAACAGAGTCTTGCAACGAAGGAGATGTGTATCAGTCATTCTCGAAAACTCCTTCAAATGTGTTATTTCTTTGCTCAAACATCTTCAAAGTGCTATATTTTATGATTAAAATACGAATTTTAAACTAAAAACACGGATTGTGTATTTGTTGAAAAACTATGGTCATTTTAAGCCGTTTTTCGGTCTAATTCATCAATTGTTGTACTTGAATTTAGATAAGATCAGGTTTTGAATGTAATAAAATATAGTAGATAAATAAATTCACTACTCAGGTGTTAAAGGATAATGAAAATATATGAGGAATAAAAAATTCATTCTTCAAATGAGCATTTCCAAGTAAAAAAAAAGTTCCCAAATAAACTTTTGTATTAACTTTTCGTCTTTTATGAGCACCCACACTAGTTTTTGTTAGTTAATAATTTATTGCTGTATACTATAGTATATACATTCATTATAAAATACTACCGATATGACATGTGTGAACACGACCACACAAATTGATCTTAAGTCCTACTTAATTTTATAGTTATGATCCATAATTTGTTTCATTCTTGTACATTTAATCAATTTAAGAATACGAAGATCTTCAGCCTCTTTTTGCATAGCTGGTTATTTCTCATATGAGAGCAATGGACATTTGTTATTGGGGTAGTCTGCACTTTGTGGTTCTTCCATGCAAATACTGCACGTTGCACTTGTATTTTTCCCATTTGCTCAGAAGGCCAAAAATGGCCCATGACCGATGTAGTCTTGAACAATTAAGTTCATGTTTTGAAGCAAAAGTTTGAAACTCTTTCGTTTTTGTTTCTTCAACGTGTGATGTGTATGCTTTATTCTATTGCGCCAAACTTCAAGGAAGAAGTCATCCACCAACTTCTTTATGTCGCCAGGTGGCGCTCTATCGTACAAACAGTACGACAGTTTCAGTACTACTCTATGAAAGATAGTCTGCAAATTCGTTTCCTGAAATATCGAGATGTATGTTTATTTCACATTTTCGGATGTTTAATATTTCTTTGCACTTCTTAACTGTATCCCTTTTTGTAAACGGATTTAGAATAGGAGCAATTTTCGATTGAGAATCCGATCGAATTATTAGGCTTTTGGATGGTTTGTCTTGGTTAAGAAGAGCTACCACTGATTGTGTGATGGGGATGATTTCTGCTTGGAAGACCGATGCCTCGTTAATTAATGATGCTGATGATTGATACATTGACATGTCACCTCGAGTGATAGCCCTTCCTGCAACTGTGTTGCCTTTCTGACTTTTGGATCCATCTGTATATATGTAGTGCTTGAATTTGACACTTAATATTTATTAAGATTTTTTTTGCATTTACCTTTGTTATTGTTTTGTAATCTCTTATGTTTTGTGTAAAACGAAGAGGCAGTCTTCTTCATATTTCTTGCGTTCCATATAAAGAAGGAAATATGTCTTCCCGAAGCAGTATTATAATATATAAAAATGTAAAGATTCTAGAAAAAAATCTCAAAAGTTATCAATAAAAAATATTTATCGATCTAAAATTAATAACTAAAATATTTTTACTCTAAAAATACACGTAACAGATTCTATTATCCATTTTAAACACCCACTGACCTTTATAAATGATACAGGAGCAGAACGATCTTTAATTCCCTACTCTAAATTCATAAATATTAAACCATTTTGACTGTTTGCTGCAAATAATCAGACTTTAAAGAATCATGGGAATTCTACTCAAATAATTAAATTGCCAGGGCTTGAAAACATTCAATGATAATTTGTAATTACTGATATGGACTTTGGAGTGTTGGGACTAGATTTTTTGACTAAATATAATACGTCCATTAGCAAAAAATATTGTTATTGATGAAAAAGATATCTGGTGTAACATCCGAGAAAAAATTGATAGACCAATAGTACCAAAAAGTTTAGTCTGATATTTAATTAAACTTTATCACACTGAACCATACCGGGGCATTAAGAACACAAATCGGAAAATCCAAAAAGAATATCACTGGCATACTATGTCAGCAGATATTAAAAAAAAATATGTTGAAGAATTTGATATTTGTAAGAAATCAAAGAAGTCTAAAAGAGTTAGATTACTGTTTGAAAATATCAAATCCCCAGACAAAAATTTTATCATTTAAATTGAGATTTTATAGGTGGTCCTTTTCCCAAAGTAAAAAGGGAAAACAAGGGCCTTAACCGTCATCGACAGAAATACAAAGTGGCTCAAAGTATATCCAACACCTTTTGGAAACAATGAATTTATTATTTCATAGTTGGAAAGTAACTGGTGTGCAAGATTTGTTTATCCAAAATTTAAAACTACGGATCGAGGAGGACAGGTCACTTCTATTATCTGGGAAAAAATTGTATAAACTTTGAACATAGAAAATAGAAAAAGTACTCCTTATCATCAGCAAGGCAATGGGTTGATAGAACAGGAACATTGTAATCTTAAAGAAGCAATTCTTTGCAAAATCCTGGAGTCTGGTCGAAGCTGGGTGAAATCTGATGGATTTACATACGACCGTGAAATTTGGAGAAAAATTTTCATTGGCAGAACTACTTTTCGGTGAACGAATTCGTTCTACTGGAACAGTTCTGTGGCGTGAGGTTAAAAGAATGTATAATACGCATCACAATATTAAAAAAAAAACAGTCCCAGTCATACACCATACTTCCAAAATTATTAAAAGCAATTGCAGTATATATCTCAAACCATCCAATTAGATTATCCCTTACTCCAAATTACACTGTCCCGTTCCAGGTGATATGCAAATTAAGGAAACATTTTATTATTGAGAAGGATGGAAAAACTGAATCCATTTCTATATACAACTTGTAAACCTATTGAATCTAAGGAGGAAGTATGTAGAGCGTGAATTCGATACTTAATATTTATTTAGATTTTCTGGAATTTCTATTTTCCTATTTTTTTTTGTGTAAAAGGAAGAGTCAGTCTTCTTTCCTATTTCTTGCATTCAATATAAAGTTCTATAAAGATGTTTAAAAATGAAATAATCATTATTGTGCGTCCTGACACTACATATATACTTGTTGTTGACCCATATACGATTGCCAGTTATATAGTCACTTAATTTATCAATTCGACTAGATCAAGTATTTTATCGCAAAGGAAACGATGCCCATGAAGATCACTGACGCCATCCCAGGTGCGCTATGGAGAATATTCCTTGTTCTCCATCTAGACTTTGTTCCTTGCGCTTGTATGTAGAGGTCGAAGAGAGGGATGTCCAACAGCGCCTATATTCCTAATGTTGGTGTTGATCGGAGGGTATGATTCATGACCAAGAGGTTTTTTTTCCCCCTGAATAGTGGTTAATTTCCTTATTCCTCACCCTTCTTTGCAATAACGATGTGCCCCCATGCAAGACACGCATAGGTGATGATGGATCTGATCATGGCTTCGTAGAGCCAAATAACTTTATCGGAGGTTAACCCCCACTTTTGACCTATGACTGCCTTTGCCATGCTCCATATACGGGAACACTTAACTACTTTTTCTTTCAGGTGTTCCCTCCAAGTGTTGCCTTTATCAAACACAACGCCATTTGTGTTGTAATTTTATAACTTTTCTATCCATACATAATTGTGGAAAGTATTTAGATCTTAATTGATATGCTTTTGAGAATATTGGAAAATAAGAAGTTATGCTTAAAATACCAATTAAAAAAGTTTTTAGGACATGTTTTATACACTTATGACTATAGTTTTTACATTGATCTCTGGCAGAGGATATGTCGTTTATTAAAGTTGCCAGCATATAATTTTTATTCAGTTGGACACACGTATTTTCGCATAAAAAACGACAAATTCAAGGGGCATTTTCTTTCTTTCCTTTTTAAAAAATTTGTGTTAAATGTAGATTTATTTGTTTATTGTTTTTTTTAAAAGTATATTTCGAATCTTATTTTTATAAGTTGAAATACCCCCTGGATTTTTTTTTTTCGTAGAATTTATTATTATTCTCAAATGAGTTCTGTTAGAAAAAATATTTTTTTTTTTCTGAAATTATCTTCTTAGAAAGGATATTTATCATTCTTTTTAGAAAATTACATACTACATAAGTTTTATTCCAAATCTTTTTTTTATTTTGGAAATAAAATGCAGATCCTTTAATTTGCTTTTCCTTCATTGGTCAGTTATGATATTTATCCATAGAAATTAAACAAAAAAAACAAAAAAACATTCTATACTCCAAAATATAACTGTGTCGATTTTAATTGTCAAGAAAGAACCCCGAATTGGGTAAATAGTAAAATATGAAAATCCCAGGATGCTTAAATACGCAAAATAACTCCCCGACTGAATCGAATTTAGAACTTTAATAAACTTAAGCCTGAGATAGTTAAAACTTTTTAATTAAAGACAAAGTTATAATATGTACGAAACAAACAATTCAAAGGAATTATAATTCTTAATGTATGTATGTATTTATTTTCCTATGAATAGTGAAGCTTATTTCATTTTTAAATGAGATTACGGAGATGATATTTAATTAAAACAACAAAATAATAGAGAAAAAGTAACATTGAACTATGAAATATACAACAAAATAAAGTCTATAAAGCTGTGTAAAATATGATCTGTCAGTATGTATAAATAAAGAGAAAATAAACATGGTAACCCTGACAATTTGAAAAAAAGTTTGGGAGAAGAGTAACTTAGCTGTGATTAAATTTCATTAAATTAGCTGCAAGCAGTCGTAAAAGGATTGAAATAAGCACCAATCCCACTCCATATCAAGTTTTATTATCCATAACTAATTGTTGGTCAATGACGTTTAAAACGAAATCTTTAAAAAATACCTATTACTTCGAAGTAACTAAGAACAAAGAACCGTTTTAGTAATTGAAAGTTTTTTTCTTAATATTTAAGCTACAATTGCTCGAGTTCATGTGAAATAAATAAACCAAATAAAGGATGATAGAAATAAAATTATAATATCAAACTATAAAATAAATATGTGATTATAGGAATACGTTCCAAACCGAAGTAAAAACAAACCAAAGGGTTGTACTGAACTGAACCACGGCACAACTCCGTAACTGACTAGCCTTAGCCTTTCATAATATTTAAAAAAAATTCATATTGTTTTTTTCAATATGACATTTTGCATAGGCACAAGTATTTGATGCTTCATACAAGAAAATTAATTAAATATTGTATTAAAACTCCTATTTATGAAATATCAAAACAGTATATATATAAATTCAAATCCGGGTAAGGTCAACTTTTTATCAGGTTTTTAAAACCACGTAAATAAATTATACGTACCTTTAACGAACACAAATTCCAAAAAGATATTTTTAGATATATATATTTTTTTAAATTAAAAATATTTATTCAAAATATCATTTAAAACATGTTCCTGCAATCACCATCTCTTCCATAGCGCCCATAATAAGTATTCAACAAATCCATAAATCCCATCAATAATATTTAAGTGTGATGGGAAGAAAAATCTTATACATATAACACTTTAAAAAAAACCCACAGAAATAACTGATTTTATATACTAAAATTAAATCAATTTTTAGAGGTACTTCGAATGAGATCAAAGTTAGGATACAAGCAATAATTTAGTTGAAACTATTGTATTTGGATATATCTGTATATCATTAATGGACCCTGGTGTAAAAAAAGTTTAAAAACAAAATATTAAATATAAGTAATCCATAGAATAGAAACGATATGAATTAAAATCTCCACAAGAGTGTTTTTGAAATATTCTCCAACCTTTGTAAAAACAGAGTTTAATTTGTCAAAAGGTAACCAAATAAGTCATGTTATTTAATTAATCATAATACAAGTTAGCGTCGTTTAAGAGTATATTATAATTTTTAACGTCAGCAAAATGAAAGAAATTGATTGAAAAAATAATTAAAAAATGACTATAACAACATACATATATGACGTCACAAGAGGATATCTTTGCTAAATCATTGATGCATCTTGTCGCCTCTACAAATTTATTTCTCTATGTTCTTATTCTTCTTTTGGGAAATTCATGACCACTGATGTAAATCCGGTGTGTTTTTTAGCTGGCCTGTTAATTTGCAATTGGTAGTATAAAGAAGGAATGTTCTTTTCCTTAGCAGTTGTCATTATTATTTAATTCCTGAGTAGTGAACATCCTTTCCTATATAGATTCGATTATATTCTATTTGAAAATTCGTATGTACTTATAAAAGACGTAACGTAATCCCGAGGATTTGTTACAGAGTTATAATTGTAGGTCCATGTTGGACTCAGAGTAGAATTGGGGATTGACGAGATAAAATTGACAAAAACATATGATCCTCTGTATTTTTTTGTTAACAACATTTAATTAATAACTATTCTCTAATTAATGATTATTATATACGTCACATTGTTGTCTTTAGTGTATCAGGTAACCTTTCATCTGACATCTTTTGTAGAAAACAGGCCCGTATACAGTTGGTAGTTCTAACTATACAATTATTATTTTATAGTTATTGTGAATGTAGTTATAATTCAGTCAATTAACTTTCAAAATTAATGAATTCAAATAATTAAATGACAAAAATTATAAAATTATAAATTTTGTATTATATTGAGATTGATTATTTGTCGTTACAATTTTAACATTTTTTTGATAGAGTGACTTTACTTTAACATGTCAATATGATTATCTTAATGTGACATGCACGTTATTTACCTATATTAGTTTGTTCCCAAAAAAGATCAAACTTAATGTATTTATTACTAGCGGGTAACTGGGATTTCTTAGAGTTCTTAGGCGTCCAAAACAGACATACTTTGCTTTATCTTGAATGCAAACATGTATAAGGCTCAAGATGTAATCTACACACACTTTTTGGGTCACTCTGGAACCAAATGTCGTCCTCATATCACTTTTTTTTCCAATTCTGCGTAATATAAAGACAAACCACATTCATATAATCTAATTTTGTCACTTTGGGAGAACTATACTCGGAGCTGCCTGAGATTCAGGTCACAGAGGAGGAACAGATTTGCGCCATAGTTATGTGTTTAATTAATAATGATGGACAAATCAGCAATTGTGACATCTGTAACACCACTGGCTGATAATACATTACATTCAGGATGTGGGAGCAGGATTCTGAACCTTACCATGTGTAAAACATTTCCTGACTTAAAAAAAAAAACTGCTTCGACCTCGTGACCATGGAAAAGTGGCAACCAGCTTCCTCTACCAACTCAGATCTTAATTTGAAAGATTATTAGCTACCTTGAGGCACACACAAATAGACTTTTCCAAACAACTAAGGTAAGTCTGGTGGCTGTTATAAAGGAGCACTTTGCACCTTGTCATTAAGGCATGTTCCTGTATCAGAGGGCGTATCGAGACCGTAATCGAGGCTGAGTGCCATAACATTGAGTAAGTCTCAAGAGACAAAACTACAGATTTTTTATTGTAAATATAAGAGAGGGTGTGGATTTCATGTTCAAGTCCTGAATATATGTTGTCATAAAAAATAAGACATTGATTAAAAAATCATAATCTTTGTAAATTAAATTTTGATAATTGGTAACTTCAAGATTCCATGTTGATTATTCTGAGATTAATATGACGTCTTGTTCTTTTATTAAAACCATATTTTTCCCTTAACTCCAACGCTTATAAATTTAGTCAAATATCCCGGGTAACGATCGTTTTCTACTTTCAATCAATTTAAAATATCCTTGCTCTGATTTATCATGGTATCGAGCTCAAGTCAAGTTCAAGTCCAAGAAAAAACCACTCTTCTCCAGACTTGAATACTTAAACTTTAATTGTATTCCCCGTTATCCAGGAAGGAACATTCAATTTTAATCTTTGGGATTAGGAAGGAATATCCAAATACCGAATACAGGATGATTCTGCCTTGAATATGATAGAATTATTTACCATTATCTCTCTGAAGAAGATATAAGTGATAGCATAAATCGAAGAATCCAAGGGCAATGATCTTCTTCCCTCTTCGATTTTACCCTCTCAAGGATAAGACCTCCTTCCGCTCTAGTTTTCCTTTGTGTTTTCGTTATATTTTCGTCATGAGTATCAATCTGACTCTTTGCATTTCATCATGTTTGTGAAGCTTGGAAATGTTGTCGTCTTTCATTTTGATACCTTCAAAAATTTGTTCTCGCATATACAGGATAGACAAGGTAAATCTGGAATAACTTTAACGGCTAATTATTAGTGTTGGATAAGATATAGAAAGATAATTTTTTATACATCTGAAAGCCACCATAAATTTGAAATGATTATGCATAATGAAAGCCTTCGTTCTTGATTACGATTTATACACGGCACCCCAATGCCTTGCATGTCTTTGTTACCTCGTTCGGATCCATGTATTGACCATGGACATATCCAAGGCTTCAACTGAGGCATAATTATTCTTGGAAATGATCATCTCTACCCTTCCCCACAGGTAGAAACCACAAAGATTTAGGTCCGAGATCTGGCACATTTTATACTAGGAGCTCTTGGACAATCTTGGCCTTATGAGCAGATGATGAGTCTTTCTGGAATACATATGGCTTCCCATCAATGACTTCATTCATCCATGGGATGCCCATGTCCTTGAGAACGTCCTTGTAGATCTCCTTTGTCACCTTCTGGTCATTTTGGAGATGTGGGGGAGGGGGCCTCACTTATCCCTCTGTGCTGATGCCCACTAGGAACATAACTGAAGCTGGATTCTTTGTTTTCAGGACTGCTTAGACCTCATCAGGTTCCAGAAAGATCCATATATCGTTTTTACAATTCTGCTTGGCGTCAATGGTGAAGATTTTCTCGTCCGAAAAAACGGACGTAACCACCTTTGCTCTTCATTTGCTTGATAAGAATCTTGCCTTTGCTCATTCTGTCTGCCTTATTCTACTCTTTCAGCAAATGCTTTCAAGCTCGGATCCTAGACAAAAATGCATTTCAATCCTGAGGCCATTTTTGATGATCCCTTTGCTGACGTTGCAGTTCTTGGCCAGCCAAGCAATTGGTGTGTCTGGATGAGTGTCAATTGATAGTTTCAAGCCATTATGAACCTTTTAATTTAAATTTTATAAGATCTTGTTAAATGAGCTGCTCTTTCAGTCTTTCCCTCCTCATCAAAGGCCTTAATCACGTCATAAACTGTTGATTTTGGATATTTGAGGAAGGAAATTATCTCCTGTACAAAGTGTCCCGTGCGGTGAGCTTCGATGATGGAAATTATGTTAAACTCGACAGCTAACACATTTAGCTTGTAACAAGTATTAAGTATTTAATAACAACACCTCTGCAATACTCATAATTAGCCATTAACAATATTCCAGATTTACCTTGTCCCCCCTGTATTTTTAAGTTGATATTTATATGTTCTGGACCCAATTTGATGCATTTCTCTGTCCAATTGCACATCTTTACTTAACAAATTTATTTTGTGCAACATATACCAGAGTAAGTTTGTCCAGTGTTGGCCCTCGACCTTAAGTAACTAAAATTAGTGAGAATTCTGCTTAATATAATACAAAACATAAAGACAGTAAAATTATAAAAATTATTCTCGCTGTATTTTTGCAGTTTGCAAACTTTTTTATGCATAGAAAAAAAATATATATTCAAGTTAAACTGCAATTTGCGCATCTTTCATCTTACTGTCAAAAATCCTTTTCTTATTTTCTTCTGTAAATCTTATAATCTCAATTAAAAAAAGTATACTAAGGTACTTACCAAAATGCAGCGATAATAATTCTAAAAATTTAACCATCTTTATTTTTATTTAATATAAAATAATCGTTTGTTTAAAAAAAAATTATTTTAAGAAAAATGCTATTTTAAGACCACCATGGCATTGTAGGTAAAAAATATGTTGGTAACCCCATTTTTTGAGCTTTAAGAATGTACATTCACCATTTTTGGACACACACACACACACAAACAAAAACACACACACACATTAAATATATGTATTGTGTATCTATTGCGTGTACATGCCAAGGAGTACAAAGAAGAAGTCTTCATCTACAAGAAGATACTCTACCAGATCTGCTGCAGTAAGGCACGTCTGCTTTGTTGCTAGGAAGGTTTCTGTTGTGTGGCCAGGTGCTTTACTGTGTTACCACTCGATCAGAAAGTCGACAAAATCTCTCAAGAGAGAGATACCAAGTCTGTTCTTCTCAGACATTGGCTCCCGAAGATCATCTCTCTTTTCGTAGCCAACTCCACGTGTCTGGACGTTTAGGATATTCCACATAGTTCTGACAAACCCTGAAAATTCGGATGTGCCTTTAAACTCCGGTCTGTTGTCTTCTTTGGAGTAGTGCTTAAGTTCTCCAATTGATGATTCGTGAAACACAGCATCAGCCAATTTCACATTGGTCTTCTTTAGGTTTGTAGGGTGAATCTCCCTGAGGTGGGCAAAATTTGGTCTGAGAGTCTCAGATCTTCCTAGTGATGATGGGCTCTCGAGCACCTCCCTCCGTTGGAAGCAGTTGTAGATGTTTTTGAAGTTGTGCACTGGGTCATACAGCAGGTGAATTTTCTTTGTTTCTTCCTGAGGATGAAGGATGGAAGTCTTCAGTTCACCATTGTAAAGCAGTTTCTCGTAGAACTTGCAGTTGGCGGTATGGTTATCCACTGAGAGTGCCACTACCGTGAATCCCACTTCCCAGAGTGTTTTCATGACAACTTCATACTGAGCATAGATAAACTCAGCTGTCAAATTGGACACATGCACCAGCACAACAACATCCATGTTACTTTCCTCCAGCCGACTTAATCTTAAAGGTAAGAAGTGTTTTGGTAGCTTGATTGTACTCACAGCCCATGAACTTTTCCCTTAACTAATTCTACTCTCTGAGTTGAGTATGCTTCATTGATCATCAGGGTGACATTCCTATCTCTTCTGCTGAGGCCTTTGATTCTGGCTTTTGGATAAGTGATTGAGGATGACTTAGACCAGATTCAACACTGACTAGAACAGCAACTCTTTTCAGGTGTCTTGGGGTTGGCAGGGTCACCAAATTAGATGAACAGATCTGCAAATAAAGTCCTGAGCTCACATTCTCCCACATGAGTGTGGTTGAAAGAAGACATGGCGAATATTTTCTAGCTATTGGGATGGCGAAGAGGAGAGCCATTTACTTACGAATGAAAGAAAGCCAGAAGGTTGTGTAGGTTCAATCTCTGAGGAGTTGAGAAACTTCACTAACTCGTTGAGAATGTCGTCCTAGGTCTCTGTTTGATTTAATTCTTCTTTTCTTCCCCGAAAGGAAGTCAAATTGATGGGTTGAATTACAGTGTTGACCTTGCCTTCTGAGGAGATGTGTGACTGCCTTTTTGTCAATCAACAAACCAGAATGGTACATTTGAATAACATATCTGTCCCAAACTGGATGCTGGCTACTACTTTGGGGGCCCAATTTCTTATCGTGGGATAGCTGCAAAAGGGCAACACTTGGTTTTGTGATGAGTATGAAGTCTGATGGGAGTGTCTCCTTGGCCAATTTGTCACCAATTTCTTCCACTGAAAGGACTGACTCCTCAATCAAGAGTTTAAAATCCAGAATGTGTTGTATGGCATTGAACTGTTGAGCCCTATGTGATGTGGCCGCAGCTTGAGATGGCCTTCATGACGCTTTAGGAGTTGAGAGGTAGTTGGGACAGTTTCACCATAGGGATGGTACTACATCTGCTATTAGGTACCCGTAAAAGAAGGACAGTTATAAGCATGTGCATCAAAAGTGAGCAGCTGTCTTACCTGTTCTTTAAAACCTTGCCAAGGGTCTGACTTCTTTTAGACTCAGAGATTAAATCAGAGTCGTTGAAATACAGGGAACATAGCTTTGTACTTTCAGCCTGTCCCTAATCTGTCTTCTTCTGATATGTTTCTTTTGGAATGGCTCATAGCCTGGCGCTATCAAGTTCGGGGTTCCTCTCTTTGTTTGGCCACAGATAGATCGTAACACCAGACTGTTGTGGCTCGTTGTCATAGCCCGTCCTACACCCTAGATTACAACACTTAGTGGGCATGATGGCAATTACAATACACAATAAAGATGGCGTCCACAAAGTAGCTAATAGTTATTACTTATTGTCATACCAAACACGTAGCATTGTTTTTTTTTAATAGACCCATGTTGCACGCGTATTTGAATTCATGTTTGCACGTGCCCAGCCCTGCTTAAAGGAGTCCTTGGTCATGGATATTTCATAATTTATTATTTTCATAAATACACAAAGTAATAAATAACTATGTTCCGTTTCCAAAAGAAGAGGAAAACAATTTTCTGTTGATCCCTCGTCACTTATATAATATAAATATGTATATTGGCTATTTCATGAAAATAGCCAATGCAGAAATTTAGGCTATTTCTTCATAGAAATAATATTTTAACTAATCATAACTACTCTTTTAATAAAATATATATAAGCAATATTATAATACAGTATAGAATAAAATACTCTGTAGAATTCAAAAATATGTAATTCATTTTAAAAATGGTGAAGAAATCATATGACAGTGATAGGTTGTCAGAGATAAGAGATAAATAGCAGTTGGTATGATTTACTAATTTAGCTAACTACCATATGATTTTGGACCCTTTTTCAGTTTTTTTTTTTGAAGAAAGGTTGCGTTATACAATAAAGGTAACGGAGGTAAAAAGGTAATCTGTTAAGACCAACTAGTCAACATTCTTCACAATACAGATATATACTCCCCGTTTCTTTTTTAATATACTTTAGCATCCAACAAATAACTCAATTTGATTTTTTTATGTCTTGTTTTGTTGTAAAAATGAGCCCCCTCAGTCTAATGGATAAACAAACTTTGCTTTATTAATATAGCACGTCGTTACCATTATCATATCAAGCAACCTTCCTACCGAAAAGAAGAAACAAAAAGACTTGAAATCATCTAGTAGTTAGTCAAATAAGTCAATCATACCAATTTTTATAAATCTCTTCTTTACTCCCCGACTATCCCCGTCAGATATTATTTATTCACCAGTTTTAAAATATATTTTTTAATATTTAAATCTACATTGTGTTTTATTTGTTAGATTATAATCGTAGTGCTTAGTAAAAGTAATATTCTATAAAAAGCGTAGCTATTAAATTGTATTACTATGTGATAGCCAAAATTTCACATATAATTAATATAATGGTCAATATATATCCTATAAAGAACGAGGGATCAACAAGAAATCGTATCCTATTCTTTTGGAAACGGAGCATATGTATAGAATAACTTATTACTTTGATTATTTATCAAAAAATACCATTTATGAAATACCCATGAAGTATCACCTGAGAGGAGGGAATCGACGGCGATATCACGGCGAGGTAACGCAGTGATATATTTTAAATTTAAATTCAAAATTGTATTTTGTGCATTATATAAATAAATGAAATAGATACTATAGTAACTTATGTGTGCTTCACCCCTAAACTACAATACTATCCCGCCCCCCTTACAGAGGATTTTTTAAAGCTTGGTTCTTGCCCAATTTTAATTAAGTTATTTTCATTATATTTTGTCGATTAAACTTCTTGTACCAGTTGGAAAGGGTTAATAATCTCTTCTATAATCTTTAGGTATCCCATGATTCCCCTTCAAGCAAAATTATCAACCAGGCAATTAAGCGCTATGAAAAACGAATCAAAAAGATGTTAAGTAATTCTTCTAGGAATAAAGCCACCATAAGAAATAGGAACTTTCCATTATTTAATAGAACTATTCCGTTATTTCTGATCAAATCTCCACACCATAAGAAAGAAAATTATATATTGACTCCTAACATGAATGAAGAGTGTAAAATTAGTTTGACCATAAATATTTGTTACATTTTTTTGATATATATAATATATTTTAGATGAAGTACAAATCTCAAGTTATGGAAGCGGAGCTATCATTTCTCAATCTGTTTGGGGTTTATTGCGTGGAATGGAGTCTCTTGCACAAATGATGTATTTGAATAAATATCAGGTAACTACAATTAATGCTGTCAATATGAATGTGAAATTAATCATAATTATTATTATTTTGAAAAGATATTCATAAATAGAACGTATATACGGGATTTTCCAAGGTTTCCTTACAGAGCACTTATGTTGGATACAGCTCGTCATTTCTTATCAAAAAAGGTCATTCTTGAAAATTTGGACCTTATGGAAATGAACAAACTGAATGTTTTTCATTGGCATATGACTGACACCGAATCTTTTCCATTTCGAAGTGATAAGTTCCCAAATATGAGTCGATATGGAGCCTATGATTCTGAAACACATGTTTATTCTGTTAGTGATGTCAGAGAAATTATACAAGAAGCGGAATTGCGAGGAATAAGAATAATTCCTGAATTTGATATCCCTGGCCATACACGTTCATGGGGAGAAGGCAATCCGGATTTACTTACAACATGCTATGATAGCTCAGGAGAGCCGACTAATATTAAAGGACCCATAAATCCTGTCCTTGCCTCAACATATAACTTTCTACATGATATTTTTGAAGAGATTTTAAATCTTTTCAAGGATGATTACGTTATGCTGGGTGGAGATGAGGTTCCCATCAAATGCTGGTAAACAAAATGCTCAGAAGAATATTGAGTATGATTCAATCAACAATACAAACCACATTCTTTTTTAGGAGTAGTAATCCAAACATTAATGAAGTATTAGTATCATGGAATGCTCAAGGACAATACAGGCAGCTAGAATACTTCTTCGTAGCCCGAATGATGGATATCATGCAAAAAATCAAATCTAGTACAGAAATCATGGGTAATCTTGTTTGAATTCTTCTAACATAGTTTTGTTTTAATACTAACTTGATCTATCTACATAGTATGGGAAGAAGTATTTACAAGTGGATATTTGGACAGGGTTCACACAATTGTAAACGCTTGGAAAGATTGGGGGCCTGGATGGAAGAGATTATTATCTGATGCGACTTCCAAAGGATATCGAGCCGTTCTTACTGCTCCTTGGTACTTAAATTATGCCGATTACGGTTCTGATTGGGTTAAACGCTATGAGATTGAACCTTTGGACTTTCTAGGTGATGAAAGTCAGTATCATTATGTTTTAGGTGGTGGAGTAAGTAAATAATGAAATTCAACAATAACGAAATATAATTATATATTATTTAGGCCTGTGCTTGGGGTGAATACTTAACTTCAAGAGATTTAATCCCTCGAATTTGGCCCAGGGCATCTGCTGTTGCAGAACGATTATGGTCTGATAAAAATGTTAGGGATATAAAATCAGCCGCAAAACGTCTTCAGGAACATGAGTGCAGAATGTTGGGAAGAGGGTTTCCCGTTGGATCAGCCAACGGTGCTGGATATTGTCCAGGAATAGAAGAACTTTAAGTCGATTTTTTTACAACTTACGTTTATGATTATTACTTGTTCTACTTCTACAATTTCATTATCGTCATATATTCATATATCATTAATAATGTCCTATTCTTCAATTCCGTGAAGCTTATTTAAAAAACAGTATATTTCTATAATTATAATTGTATTATATGTTTTTCTGAATTGTACCTATGTGTTTTTTGTGAATTCATTAATGAATAACTTTCAAATGGGAAATTGTTTAACTTTGATCCATACCAAGATACGCTTAACCAATATATTTCAAACATGCATTCTATATATTATTATGTAAACACTTTGTTATATATTTGGTAATATTCAATTTTATACCAGTTAAATAAAATGTTGAGAGTGGTAACTGTGATATAATTTCTTTAACTAAATTTTACAAAACAAATGAGCATGAATAAATTATGATACCATCTTCTGACTTAAGTTATTAATGCACCTAAGATGAAAAATTATAGTTGACTAACTCTAATAAATATAACGTGGAAAAAATTGAGGACGCTGTTGATATGAGCTTCGTGAGTTGATCAAGTTAGGAACATTGTTAGGACTTATATTTGCGAATCTTCCATTCTGAAAAAATAAAAAAATAAAAGATTTAAGAACATTTTATAAATTACGGAAGTTATTGGTTTGAGCAACCACCAAACCTATGTTAAGTAAGTTTATATATGAATTAATGAACAACATTAAAACAATCTTGAAATAAATTAATGAAAAGAAGAAAATCCCATTATATCTTTTTACATCATAGATATGTACTAAC